>NC_056750.1:602333568-602349052 GCF_019279795.1 Protopterus annectens | reverse complement strand
AGGCGCACACATGCATACCTCCAGCAAGGAAACTTTGGTGTTATCCACAGCATACACCTTCCATTTCTTGACTTTTACCTGGCCATACCTGTTAGACACACCTCTTTTCAATGATATGTAATTGTCGGCTGACATATGACACTGTTGAGCTTCACTTTCCTTTCATACATACCCCCTTAGAGTGATGTAAGCCTATCTTCACTGTAGCTCTGTTACTCCCTTATCTGTACTCGCTACATTCGGGTCACTTCGACTGTGCTCATTTCCTATGTAAACTTAAGGATTCACTACCCAACTCTCATTTCCATAGATTTACCAATGCTTGGTTGTTATCTCTTTAAACTGAGCTTCCCCTAGCAACCTCTACCGTGGCCATGTTGTCTTCAGCCCGCTATCTACCTTGCATTAAATTATTTTGGGTATAAAATCCACATTCTGTGGATATTAACGGTTACTTCTGTTTTAGAGACTATTAGCTGGCGTTTTGCTCTTTGCGCCACGCAGTTAAACCCCATAGATCGGGATGAAAAAAAAAAGTTATTTTATTTCTATTTTTGAATCACTTCCCATTGCCAATGGTCGTATTTTTGGCCACTGGCATGCTTCCTCCAGTAAATGCGTAGCTTTTTTTTAAGCAGCTGCTCACGGCTCCGTTTTGCTTATTTGCAGGTGAACCGTACTCAGTTATCAACTGAGAATTAATATTTCTACAAAATAACACCTACCTACTCGGACAGGTTTTGGGTTTTCCGTTTCGCCATGTAACCTCATTTGCATTAGCTTTCACCTGCAATTGAGGTAATTTGCATATCCAAGCCCTGGGTCCGTGTAGGACTAGTTTAAGGAGCTCTGGTTGCACTTCCCTACCGGCTCTTCCTGGACTGCATTTCGGGCGGACATGTTGGCTGCATTGAGTCTTACTTGCTCTTAGACTCCGTGCAAGCCTTCGTGAATCAGGCCCATTGAGTCGATTAAGGTGAAAGTTCAAAGCATGGTTTTACAAAAGCATCATCCAGCTGCAACTGCCAAAAAGTATTAGATATGATCTACTGAACATAATAAATGAATCAAAATGGGGTATGTATATTTATTGACTACCTATCTAAAGCGGGTCTACTTTGAACGTTCAGATCTCCATTGAATTGACACCCTGACTACTTCGTTGAAAATTTCAAATTACTGAAAACTCACTTCACTGAATTGCAGTTAGCATATAGGTGCGGCACTGTGTAGAGGTACTGTAAGGCAAAGTAAAAGGTATATGCCCTTTTTCCCCACTGTAGTGCAATCCCTGGAGTTGGGGTATATATAGTTGGAAGGGTGGGGCACTAATTTATCCACATTGGGGGTGCAGGGGGCTTAGTCCGTCCACTTAGTTTGGAGTGCATACCGTCTTCTGGAGAGGAGTTAGTCATTGGTGTTGCAACTATGCACGCTCTATTGTTTTAAATTGTATTGTTTTGAAGTTTTTGGTAAAATACAATATAAAACAAAAGGTGGGGGGCAACACCCCTAACTATATATACTAACTCCAGGATTGCACTACAGTGGGGAAAAAGGCATATACATTTTACTTGCCTTACAGTACTCTACACAATGCTGTATATATACTTCAAGTTCAGTTAAGTTGAGGAAATGAGTTTTCAAGTAATTTTTGTCTTTCTCTTGATATTAGTGGTCGGAGTGAAATGAAATTCAATGAAACAAAGTAGACCCCTAAAGCATATGACATGACTGAACCACTTTAGAGAATTTTGGGAGTGATTCAGAGATCGTGGAATGCTATGCTTCACATTTAGCAAAGTGAGCTATGTACTCAAAGTGGGCTTAGAAAACTCCAGCTTTGTAGGCTTGAAAAAATGGATTCTTTGAGGATCCTTGTTAGATCTTTTGCTTTTCATAGTGATCATGAATGTTTAAAAAGATCACACAACTAAACTCCAGCATACTAATTTTTTTGATCCCTATCCTGTATTGTTGGTAGCTAGCTGTAACAAACAGCAGGCCCTAAAAAATCCTTACAAACAGACTTTCAAGAAGAAGGACTTGGTAAGTCCACTGTTGAAAGTGTTTAAAAACAAAGGCAACAGAATTTTTTCAGAATCTGTAGATTACCTAGTGGACAAAAGTCCGAGGTAGAGAATGATTGGTTTTGATATATATTATTTAAGGCTTGAAACTTGACTAAGTTGATTTTAATCTAACAAGTGATCAAGTTAAATCGTTTCATCTTTAAGAAAGCTAAAGCTTTTTATTTCATACTACAATAAACATGGCCTGAATCAGAGATAGGATTAATATAGCAAAGTAAGACATCATATATTAATATTACTATCATAATGATTTGTTTGTTAACTGGAAAAAGGCACCAAAATTTGTAAGAAATTGAAGTTAAATTGCACATACACGTGTGTATTGTAGCATTGTTTTTAATCATGCTGTCACAAAACGATAAGTATTGGCTTTTTGTCTGGGGACTTGATTAAAGGACCTCCACTGCATGCATAGCGCGTCTGCCACTGCCTTTTGAGACTAACAAGGGAGCCTCTGAAAAGTTAAAGCAAATGAGTAGCATTTTAACTTCGTGCAGCAAAGAAACATAAAAGTGTCAAAACTAAGTAATGCGAGGTGAAGAGGATATCATCCAAGAATCAACAAACACTTCTGCTTACTAAAGGCTGTTTAATAAAGCTGCCAAGTACTGCAGGACCTGAGGGAACTGAAATGGAGGCCAAAAACAGATATCAATGAGAAACCATAAAAAGCATGCAAAGAAGGAGTGCATGAGAATAGCAAAGAAGAAACATTTAATGGTGCATCCCCATACCTTGTCCCAAATTCAGCTTCAAGGAATCCTTACTATTTTGCAGGGACTCCCTCCTTTGTGTTTTTATGAACTGAATTGGAAACCACATTCTGCAGAATTATTTTTGACATCAGTGAACATGCAGCTTTCATTTACAGGTATAGACTTTCTAAAATGTAATAAGGACCTAGGTGTGAAAGTTAGAAATGAGGCAGAAAGATACCAAGCTGGAGTTTTTCCAGAGTCTACAAGCAGCTGTGTAGAAAATGAAACTCACTTGTCGCTTTGACAAAGCCATTGCAACCC
The DNA here is from genome assembly GCF_019279795.1 of Protopterus annectens. Classification (NCBI taxonomy): domain Eukaryota; kingdom Metazoa; phylum Chordata; order Ceratodontiformes; family Protopteridae; genus Protopterus; species Protopterus annectens. The sequence continues at coordinate 602,345,940 of NC_056750.1, read as the reverse complement.
ATGGTGCAACTGGGAAAAACTGAAAAAAGTAGGCCTGCCAAAAACGACACTGCTTTAGGTTCCGACAATAAAAGACTCATTTTGTTTTTGAAATTTGTGTCCAAGTTCGCCAACCACCCCTTAATGGCAAGAGAGTCTGTAAATTTCAGTTTTAATATACTTGAAGTAGTGAGGGGTTGCTATACCTCAGGGTAAAGGAGTACTTACCCTTTCTACAATGGTTCTCAGTGGGAGGTGTAAGTCTCCCAAAGTGGTGTCTAACCACATACAGGAAATACATTTTGTAAAACACATCATATTCAGTAACAGTTTCACTACTGAAATTGTGATGAAGCAAGAATGATGGCATGAATTTATGGAAACAATGATGCACTCCTTTCTCAATGCTGGTCAGAACATGTCACAGATGGGGAAACTGGACTAAGTTCCTCAATGACTTAAGCTTATTAACCAGCAAAAAATGAAGTAATTCCAGGTAGTCAAAATTCCCAAGAGAACACGGTGTTTTACTGAATAATACACCTTGGTTAAGTGGCTGCTCTTCAAGGAGGTAAGGTTAGTTTCTCCAACACATAATGTCAGGTCCCAGGGTGGAGTGGGAGGTCTTCTGGGAGGCCTGATATTAGAAGCCCCCTGAGGAATCAGCTTAACCAAAGGAAGAGAGAAGAGGGGTGGAGTCAGAATCAATGGGCAGAGATGGCCAAGGCATGGATTCTTAATAGAGGAGAAAGAGAGGCCACTATTAGAGCAGCTCTGCTAAGTAATCCCAGGATGAGGAGGGATGGAAGGCTGTGAGGTACTGGCCCTTATGATTGCTTCCCAGGAGCAAGAATCATTTCCATTTTCCTGCATAAGATTTTCTTGTGCTGGGCCTTCTGGCCTCTGTGGATGATGTCCAGGACCTGTTTGCTTAATAAGTGACTTCTTTTGTTAGTTTTTCGCAGTATGAGCCAGTTGCTGAAAGTTTGAGAGTCTGATGAAGTCTGGGTCCAGTACCTTCCACCTCTCCTGGGTCAGGAGGTCTTGACCCTTAGGGGAAGCAGCTTAGGGGTCTGTGGGCGGTCAGACTGTATGCACAACAAGAATTTACCAATGTATTTGGTTACCATAGAGCCAATCTGGAGTGATGAGGATGGCCTTTGGTCTCTATTCTCTTATATTGATCAGAACCTTGGGAAGAAGGGGCAGAGGAAGGGTAATATGTGTACACAAAGAGTGGGAGCTCCAGGGGAAGGTTCAAGGCATCCATCTTCCAGTGCTAGGAGTGTGATACTCCCTGGTGCAAAACCTGTGCAGCTGTAGTGGTTGAGGTAAAAAGCGAGGCAAAAGAGGTCCCACCTCTGGGGTCCCCTGCAATCCTGGATGATTTTGTGCAGAAAAGATTTATCCATGCAGGCTTTGCCATTTGTAGGGGTCCTGTAAGTTTCTGCTTAGGTGGTCTGCCAGTGTGTTGTTGATCCCTGGTAAGTACTGGGCAATTAGGTATAGCCCCATGGAGTGTGGCAGTAAGCCACAGACTCATGGCTAACCTGCACAGGGGAGTAGACTGGAGTGCCCCCTGCTTGTTGGATGTACCACATTACTGTGGTGATGTCTGCTTTATAAGGAGGACTCCTGGCCTGAGAAGGGGTTGGAAGGAAGTCTTGAGCATTTTGCACTGCCATCAGCCTTTTCTGGTTGATGTGCAGAGTGAAGTTGCTGAATCATTACAAAGGCCTTGGGTACATCTGCCTGCTAGGTGGAGTGCCCCCAAGCTATGTCTGAGGTGTCGATTGGTGACTGCCCTGGCCAGAAGAGTGGAGGTGATGGAGGGAAGACATTTGTTCATGGCACAGGCCTCTGCCCACTAGAGAAATTCAGCACTTATGTAAAGGGATCAGTGGAAGAGGTGGTCTCTAGGGATTGAGAATGCTGGATACCAAAGGTTCTTTAAGAATTACCACTGAATCCTTTTCTCATGTGAAGCCCTGGCGAGAGTGTGATGAGAAGGATGCAAGATGCCATGTATCCCAGGGCTTGCAGGAACTTCCTTGCAGTGAGGTGACTTCCTGGGAAGCCAGCTGGGTGAAGTAGAGAGGCAGGAAACTCTGCTTTTCTTGGTGATAGGAGAGGAGCCATTAGGGTTGCCTGTGTCTAGCGCACAGCTCCTAGGGAAAATCAATAATTTCCTGGGTCGGATTTTTGCTTTGATTTTTTTCTTCGTTGATGGTGGTGTCCCTAGGGGAAGTTGTGGAGTTTTTTGACAAAGTGAAAATCCTGGAGCAACTTTTCTTTTGCTGTTTGCCTGAATGAAGCAGTCGTCCAGGTAAGAGTATATCTGTATATTTCTCTGTCTGCATAAAGCTATAGCTGGGGCCAAGCATTTGGTGAATACTGCTGGGAGCAGTAGATAAGCCAAAGGGCAGTGCAAGAGAACTGGAAATTACTAACTGCCTGCTCTGAAACGCTTAGGAATTCCTTTCTGCCACCGATTCCCCTGATGGGGGATGTGGAGATAGGCATCTTTTTAGGGTCCTAGTCATCTCACCAATATGCCACGTGATTTTGGAGCAAAAGCTACAGGGTAAGGAGCTGCTGCAAAGGTTAGCATTTTGAATCAAGGGGACCACCAAGGAGGTATTCAGTTTGGATACATCCAAGATGGGGTGCAGAGTGCACTCTTTTCTGGGAAACAAAAAGGAATATTCTGGAGTAAAAACACCTCCTGTTTGATCTGGAGGGGCAGGAGTTCTGACTGCCCCTGGGATTAGGGTTTCTTTTACCTGTTTTAATGCCTCTACCCACTAGTTTGGGGGAGGTCCTGGAATTTACCCTCTCTTGGAATTGGGGAGTTTGCTGAAGGAGAATCTGTATCCCTGAGAAATTATTTTTGAAAGTACCAATTGGTCCTTGGTTATAGCAGACCCAGTTGTCTTGAAGAGGTGAGCCTTCCTCCTAGTTTCCTTTAGGATGAGGGAAAGAAGGGCAGGAGAGGGGCAACGGAGAGTCACTGTGAGTGCTTACCATAGAAACTTGGCTTAGAACTCCCTGGCTTGGAGGTGGAAGTGGTCCATTGTTTGCTTCTTTGCTGGCCCTGGGATGGGGACCTGGATGTCCTGTCCCTGTGGGGCTACTTTAAGCCCTGTCTGCTGGAGTGCAGGAAAGGCTCCAGTGTTTAGAGGAGTAAGATTCCTGCCGAATCTGGGCAGTTGAACCTTCAGAAATAAATCTTTTACTGTTTGCATAGACTTTGCTTTGTCTTCCATCTTTTTAAGCACCTCTTCTGCTTTTTCTCCAAACAGGCATTCCTTGTCTAGGGGTGCATCAATAAGTTTAGACTTGACATGATCAGAGAGAGGTTGTTCCTTCAGCCATGCATGTCTTCTAATAACAGATCCTGTCACTGCTGTGTCTGCCATAGAGGCTTCCTAGGGCATCCCACATCCCACATTGTAATGAGTGCTTGGCTACCATTGACACCCAGAGTGTAGTAATTCTGCCAGCTCCTTTTGAGTTGGCACCATCAGGAGCAGGTAGCAATCTTCTGTTTTAATATTTCCAAAGAAGTGTGCAAAGCGATATTTTAACACATGGAACCGACAACTAAAGTGCTGTGGATAGCTAAAGGTTGCAGAGGTGTATACATTCTTACCCCATCTGTCCAGAGCTCTGGTGTCTTTGTCAGAACGAAGAAGGATTCTTGGCAAAACTAAGTCTTAGCTCCTTTGGGACCCTGTGTAATGACCTTAGGGTCTGCAGCTGGAGTTCCTGTACAAGTATTTGTGAGGAATCCGGTACTCTATAGTACCAGTCAGGTTTAGCTGTGGCAGGAGGCAGGGCATCAGGGCTAAACTGGATTCCAGGAAAACATCATCCACCATTTCTAGAATAGGTGGGGATGGGCCAGGGTCTGTGCAAAGAGCCAGGTCCAGAAACTCTCTAAGTCATTTCCTTGACTGTAGGTAGTCCTGAGTATTCCCACTGAAAATGTTCCTGAGGGAGGAGTGAAGGAGTTTCCCAGAAGGAGAGGTCCTCTGGAGGGGAGTAGCAGAGGGGATGGATTCCTCTGCATCTGAATCCTCCAAACAGTTAAGGGCTGCTGTTCCTCTTCAAAGGCAGAATAATCAGAATCCCTCAGACTCCTGGTCTGTCTTAATTTCTGGGAAGAAGGAGCCCGTTTCCTTTTAGGAGTGGGGGAGCTTGAGTATCTTGGATAAGTGGGAGATGAGATCCTCCATGCCTATTTTAAGTTATTGTGAGCTTGGGGTAGGGGAGCAGTATTAGCAAGATGGTGGCTAGAAGTTTAAGATTTCCTAGGAGTGGCCTGGCTTGAGGCCTTAGAAGAAATCCATGACAGTCTCTGAGTAATGGTAGTTGGAAGAGCAGACATACTTTTTTTTAGAATCAGTGAAGTGTAGGAACGGCCTCCTCGGAAGGGGTCGGGTCCCTGGAGTCGTAGCTCGGACCCAACAGAGGGAAGCAACCAAAGGCTCGGAGAAGACAAAGTGGATTTTCACTGAGGCATGCGGACTCTGAGGTGTTGGGAAGGTCTTGGCAGAGGCCTGCATAGAAAGTGAATCAGCAATAGGGGCTGAGAAAGTGCCTCACTGAATTCCAGAGAACAACTTGCTTAGCGGTAGTGTCGTCGGAAGGCTTAGCCTTGTGTGGCTTGTCTCTATCTTTATGTTTTTAAAGAATGTCGGCGAATTGTTGGCTAATGGATGCCATATCGTAATTTGAAGATGGAATATGGAAATAATTGTCTACAAAAGAGCTCTGTGGCTAATGGTTCTTGCATTAAATAGGGCACAGAACCGGCAATGATGGACATGGTGGTCTGGGCCTAAACAAGTGATGCAGTAAGAATGAAAGTCTCGGTGTGGGATCTGCTTTCCACAGGCAAGACAATTAAGTTTTTTGGACATCAGTTAGAGCAAGAAAAAAGGGTCCCCAACAGGGTACTTAGCTTTAGACGTTTTCAGCTAAAATTCGACTTCTGGTAGCGACCGACCGGCACTCGTGCAAACTGCTTCTGCTACAGGCTCCATGGCAAGAAAGACTTATGTAATGACATCTGCTGCCTTGCTTAATAGTAATGACAACCTGACGTCAGACTACAGACAACAGTAGCCGGCACACAAAAACATTGACCCTGGTATTTGGGCCGGCCAAGGGCTACCACAGCAGGGATATCCCACAGGTGACGACTGCAACAGTGAAACACTAAAAACATCAGCAACAGCTCTATAGATTATTATAACACTCAACATGTGTCCATAGCACATAGCTACACATGGTGTTCATAAAATGACTGTTGACATGGTATTATCTACACAGGGCACACTGACATGTACATGCCCTAAATTTATGGGGCATGAAATATAGCCATTAATTGTACCATACTACAATTATTACATTTCGCACAACTGTAATTATCTGTACAGGCACACATGCTGTAGGTAACAGCAGACAGTCAAAACAGGAAATAAGCAGATAAAATGGTGTGGTCAATTCTGCTATGTACCTACAGATATTCTAAGGCTTGGTATACCTTTATCACCTCTACTGGTGAAAACAGGATCAAATTTAAAATACCAGTGCTCAGCTTACTGATAACTGACCTACTAACCAAAATATCCCATTACCCCATCTGCTCACTGCAATGCAGATACAGTAATATGCTACACTGAAGCAGTGGTTGCATTGTGGGCTCACCCCCCAATAATGGATGCTCTGCTCTTACACCCCAGTCTTTATATATACTACCTGTGAGTTCATAGCAAGTCAGAAAAAAGGGACCTACATTTATTACCTTTTATCTAAGTTGGTGCATCCCAAAAGCAATATATTTAGAGCTCAGATGATTCCACATTGAGTGGTGTAGTGCAGCACCCCCCCCCAAAGAATGATGCACAATCATGTTATACATAGATAAATCATGACAGTCTACCAGAAAGAGATATAATCAATCCATTGTTAAGCTGGATTAATATATTTAACTTCAGTAGGCCAAAGATTACCCAATTTTTCACTTCAAGGGCACTAGCATATAGGAATGGCTGGGATTACACACATACCATGTGAGAATTTTATCAAGATGTGAGATATTGCTTCAAATCCCAGTGACCAGCCACAAATCAGTATGAAGTCCCCTGGATTACAAACTGTGAGCTGACCTACCACTCCTTGTCCAGCAATAGGAGCAGGCCACAAAATCCATGGCTGTGATCACACATATATAGTCTACATCTGTGGTGGTCATTGAGCAAATGAACCAACAAACAGCACATGCCAAGGCGTATATTTTGCCCCTCACTTTCTTGCTGGAGACTTCAGTGTCTCTAGGCCATCACTTCAACACAGTCATGTTATGTAAATGAGACAGTGAGAACATGACTCATCACATCACTGCATTGATCCTATAGACTACAACTTTACACCGACAATCCCTTTTATCCATTATTTTCCAGCCCTCCCCAGGAATGTCCAACCATGTCACCCCAGTGCCTCTGCTGGAGAATGCAGGAAGCAGCTGCTTCATCCATAGAATTCAATAACTATGAAAATTATTTGCATGTACATGCGAATAAATTTATTTACTTGTATTTATGACTCCAAAAATATGTTCTACATTACACAATACACAAAGATGTCTAACTGCAGTGACCAATTACATTTATGTCTTGTGATATCAATAGAGTGTTGTGTCTAATATGCTGTTGCACAGCTATTTTACATGTTTAACTTTAATGAATTATACATGACTTCTTCAATGTAATAAAAACCATGGTCATTCACTACATATCTCCTGTATTACTGTGATGTTGCTGGTACAAGACTTTGAAGATGAAGTTCTACTCACACCTGCTTAGGCAATCATTCACAAACACATATGTAGACAGGGTACTGTTAATATTTTAGTAGCATTGTACATATATGTACTCAGGGTTGTGTTCCTTCATGGACAAATGTCTTGAATGCTTGTGTACTTCCCATTTTCAAACAATGTGACATTTTTAGAATGCAGTAAATATATATATATATTTACATGGGTTGGTACCTAATGTTTATGTCTCAATTCCTTGTCATATACCACACGGATATGATGCTTTGCACTGCAATTTACAATACAGGGTGGCTGGTATGTACAATTGTGCAGTGCGCTGTAGGACTATCTGTCATTGTCATCTGTCAAAAACAAGCAGCACTGCATGACTGCATTGTTTTATATTTTAAGTGGCTGGACAGCTTTTTCATTAACTCATTTTCCTGTTACCCCGCTTATTATATTGTGGGTCACAGAGGACCTGAAGCCTATCTCAGAACTAAATGGAAACAAGGCAGATAAACTAACCCTGAACAGGATACCAATCTGTATGACAGGATACATATATACATACATACATACATACATACACACACACACACACACACACACACACACACACACACACACACACACACACACACACATGCGCGCGCAACCACAGCAGACACACCACAGGCAATTTGGAGGACTGCCAATTCATCTTTAGGATGGAGAAGGAAAGCAGAGCACTTGGTGAAAATCTCAATGAACATGGAGAAGACATACAGGTTAAGCACAAAAAGCACCCTGTGAACTGAAACTCAGAACCAAGATGTGTGAGGCAGTAACTGTTGTACCACTCCAGCTGTATTTTCATTAATGTTATTTTTATTCATTAGCCATGTGGCACATATGTTCATTGTCCAGTTATGAGTACCATACTTAAAAAGTATCAAGTATAAATCTGTGCAAAGTTGTCACATTGTACATAATGCACAGTCTGAGACAGATGTCATTACTAGACAATAAGCATGTCTACCTAGGACAATAACTGAGAGCAATGTAGCCATAAACACACTATCTTTAGTCATACCTGCAGCAATGTGCTCTAGGAAATGTGATGTTGTGTGTGCATGAGTACACAGAAAGTGCCATCATCAAGATAGTTTGATTTTTATAGACTAAAAGGAATAGAAAAACACACTGCAATGCTGTAGAGACAAATGAGGAGGCTGGTTATACAGAGTAAGATATGTGCTTGGACACAGTATTTTAGTAATACCGTATCATGCAGAGAAGGTAACATTTTAAATTTTCCTGATGTGTATCCATTTACGGATGCTTCACCAAACATTCACCAACCAATGTAAAGGATAACAAGACTGGTCTTTAGAGGACTTGAAGACCCCACTATTGTCAGGACAGGAGTCTCCATGAGACACTTTCTTGTATCCTCTGAGTGAGGCTCCAGTCTCAGGGATGGAAAAGCTGCTCCAAGAAACTAATAGGACAACTGAAGATATTATGAATACAGATTGCCTCACAGGTTACTGAAGGTCACCCAGCTTCTGCAAAAAATACCTGACGCAGTCCTTCATGCATGCGCCCCCCCCCCCAGTAGGGTATATCTGGGTTATAATTACAGTTGTCCATGGGGTAAAAGACAGCAATCAACCTGTACGATAAGTTTTCCAGCAGTATACAGGATGCTTCAGCCAGTACAGAAGCTGGCATCCCACACTATTACCAGTCAGTGCCGTCATGGATACAAGTGTCAAATGTGCAGATTATTACATATGGCTGTTTACGATATAGACTGAAAGAACACTTACACAAAACTCTAGAACTATTGGACATCTCTATGTACAGCTTGTTTGAAATACTGATGTCGACCCTGTGTCACACATGCACTATGACTATCGTTGGGAAGAGGAGGAGGAGGATGTGTGATATTACATACTGGTCACTCACAGTTCTCTTATTCATGGGGGAAAGAGGGTCATATGAGTTCAGACAGTCCTCTCAAAATATGCAGTGAACTGTATTAAGATAGTAACTAGGAAATGAACAAATCAGTGAAGAAATGTGTGATGGCATTTACAGGATTGTGTAGGTTTGTCTGCCGAATTTGGTAAAGGGGCCATTCACACTAAGGCTGGAGTGTGAAGAAACAAAAGAGGGTATATATCAACACTCCTTTATGCCTCACCAATCTATACCAATCTGTCAAAACATAATTGTCTCAAAGGGTATATCAACACTCCTTTATGCCTCGCCAATCTATACCAATCTGTCAAAATGATATCACCTCAAACTGAAGCTACCTCCTATAATAAACATTGTGCAAGTATTTGCCACTGGTAATCCCTATAGAACCCTTATCATCAGGTAAGAATCTGTGTTCACAACTAGGATGGCTTTTGAACTACTCCTTACCAGCTTCAACATAGTCAACTTATCATTGTCTCTAGTAAAAGATCCCCATACCACCCAAATAATAACCCCAATACTCTCAAAATTATCATCACCCCTTATAAAAATCTCACTAACTTACTTTTATCAGCAAATAAATTGTTACTAACATTAGTAAGTCAAATAACTCTGGCAGGTGAATTCTCTCGTTCTCAAACTCTACTGGGAGAAACTGGAACCTTCACCCACTTTGGAATTAACTTTCTCTTCCTTCCTTCTACCCCTCTTCAAACAAACAACTGAAAATACTCCTTAGGAACAAAATGGCTATGCCCTTGTAACAACTCTCTTCTGACTAACTGATTAAGATTACTTTTTTTGCACTTTCTCTTTTTGTCAATTTTGTACTTATTGTATATGTAATCAGAAACAGTTTATCTGTAACTTCTATGATTTGATTCCATTATGAAATGTCATTTTCTATATATTTGTAAATAGTATTTAACTAATGCTTCTATTTTTGCATTTATTATTAACCAGGGTGTCTATATCTTGTAGATGATTACTAACCGGTGTGTGTTGTAAAATGTAACTCAGTATTCTTGGTGTTTTTTCTATGTAAACTCTTGTTTTTCAGAGGGTGTTTTTTTTAATAGGGGTGTTAATATCTTGTAGATGATTCAAGTCTCAGTGTCTTGAAATGTATCCCAAGTATTTTTGCATAGTTTTTTTCTATGTAAACTCTATTTTTATGCCCCACATATTTTTTTTTTTTACTTTTTCATCTGTTTTGGTCCTGGAGCTTTTCTCTCCGGGCCTCTACTGAAAATGGACATATATCCAGTTAGACTAGACCGGTCAACAAATGTAAAATAAATAAATGATAAATAAATTAATAATGCTATGATGGTACCAGCAGATGTATCAGAACATTATGAAACTGCAGATAATGGAATGATAAAACTGAGCTAATGTTAGTTACAAAATGGGGAATAAAGCATGAAAATAGGGAAATCAGGGAAAGTACCCACAGTCACATAACAGATAAGGTATTTCAAGGGAATAAAGCTCAAACCTGGATACAGAAACTAAGAAGAAGGTTAATGCAGAGCAACATTCCTCTGCTGTTACTCTCAGGGTTAGGAAAAGGAAAACAAAAGCAGAGGTTAGCAAACCCCCAAAATATAAAATCAGACACAGATGAGAAATTTTGACTCAATGTTAAAATTGAGAGGAATTTTTTGAGAAGGTTAACCATTTTTTACCACATGCAGGGATATAAAAAACTATGTTTCTGCAATGTACATATTCATGCAAAGTACACATGTAACAAGCTAACAGCAATATACAGTAGGCTTGGGAAGGTATTTAGCTGGCTTAGGAAAATAATGTTTACTTTTTTAATGCATCTGGCAGTTGGCACAGAAGGTTAAGACCGTTAATGAGCTAGTTCCTGTAATACAGGGTTAGACTCCTTCAGCCCTCATTTTCCTACTATGTGACCTTGAGCAAGTCACTTATCCAGACACTGCTTGGGGGTTATTGTGAGTTTGGGATGGCTCCTAAAGGGTTCCCTAGACTGCAAGTCTATTAACTTTCTATTAAGTTATCTTTTTCTTGTTCTCCCTTTCAAATGATTTGTCTTTTCATCCCCCCACCCCAACGGTTAACCCTGTAGTGGGGTGAGAGCTAGCAGGTGAGGGGTAAGTGGTGTTTTTTCATTCTACTAGCATTTGACCCCTTCTGACAAAGCAGAGGCCTGCAATATTGGACCAGTGTTGAAGGTGCATTGCTGTACACCCACTGATTCCCAGATGCAGTGTGTAGTGCTTTTGGCAGGCCGATAATACATCTTCCTTCCCTTGGCAGTTCTGCTGCTGTACTATTTTCAGTCTTATGCCAGGTGGAAGCAAACCAGACCACCTCTATCTGCCTAGGATGGACAAGCAGACAAAGGCCCCTTCATTCCCACTACTCCCATCCGACTCCCCAATGCCACGTCCACTAGTCAAACCTTGGATATGTGGTACTCGGTCAGGATTGCTTCCCAGTGCAGAACGGAGTCAACCTAAGGAGAACTGCTTTTCAGGAGTGGTGGTATAATGTAAGAAAGGCACTAGAATCCCAATAAAATTATCAATAAGAATCTGTCTGAAGAGTTTATGTGGATTTACAGATGGCAGGAATTAGATGGAGGGTGTGTGTTGTGTATGCCCCAAATAATACTGCAAATAGACAATTTTTTTCACAAAGATCTAACTCTCTCTAATGTTTGCACACTGGAGTGATGTGAAAAGAAGATATCAATTGTGGAATGGGTTAGGGAGTTGAATGAAAGATCAATGTGAGATCAGGTTAGCGAATGTCAGTAGGTTAGAAAAGGAGATACTGGATTTATCAGAATTATGTAGGGGAGGACAAACTGTCTGCAGGTGATCAAATATTTTTGCATCAAGAACATGACTTGTATGAACGTGAGTAACATCATGTCTGGCTTTTCAAACTACAAATTAGTGTACTCTGTTTACATAAGCAAAAAGGAAAAAATGTTAAGGTAGGAAAAGGGACTGGTAGAACAGACCATGCTGCTCATGAAAACATAAGAAACAGGCTATATTACATTGATAAGATCACTGGTGCATGTGGCCAATGTATATATACATTTTCCTTGGAATAAGAGGCAAAGGTGAGAGAAAAACTACAAGGGAGTATAGAATTCAGTGGGAAAAAGAAGGAAAGAAATCTAAGCAGGACTACAACTTATTTGAGAAGAATTTACATATAAAGATGGAGGTGGAGACCCTAGAAGAGAATAAACAGAATTTATTTGAAAAGGACAGAAAACTTTATTTATTTTTTTGTCTTTGTTGAAAGATCCAACTAGGCAAAGCCCATTTTCAGTGGAGGTCCAAGGAGAAAAGCTGCAGGAGATAACATTTAAGATACTCTTAACAAAACAAATGTTTTACAAAATTACATTACGTGGGGACTAGATGGCCTACATCTCAGGCTGATGCATGTAGCAGATGCTAACTAAATCTTATCAAGAGCGCACAAACAAATACACAAACCAGTAGAAGGGTATAAAACCCAATGGCCAGCCCCTTTCTGGCTACCTTTCACCTAACCCTGGCACAGGTTGTTTTGCCCGCCCCCCTTTCAATGCCTTTCAC
>NC_056750.1:602211949-602333068 GCF_019279795.1 Protopterus annectens | reverse complement strand
GTTCAGTCCTAGGGTGCTCCAGGAGAGAAAAAACAAGTTCGTTTTAAAAGGACTTTTAAAACCATCTTTTGAGGAAGCTATTGATTCGGCTTCTAGTACTAAGTCTAAAGCTTCCAAGCCCAAGAAAAGGTCTCCGGCTCCATCTGCCACTTCGGAGCCCACAGAGAAGATTACAGTTTTGGACTCTGCCTCCTCGGCTCCACTGTCTTAGGGGCCGCAGGAGGTATCTGTATTAACCGAAACGGCGTCTGCTCCAATTATCCTTGAGCCCATTTGGAGCCGATCGCCCAGTGTCAGACTTGGTTCACCAGACAAGAGATCCCAATCTCCATCTATCTCCTTCAAATCCTCCAGGCTTTCTTATTTGGATGTTGACAGGGTAGTGCAGAGGCTCCTGCAATCGCCGGTATTGGCCAAATTGTTTTCGTCTCTGGAGCCAATTGCCATGTCCGTTTCGATGATTACTCCTCTGAGCAGTTCCTTGCAATCGGAGCCGGTATGCTCCGCTTCGAGTGATGTTCCTGCGCCAGCTCCGATTCCCCCTTTGGGTTTGTCTGTGTCAACTTCGGCTCTGACGATGTCTGTTCCATCCACAGGGTTCGAGACTCTATTTTCCTTGGTCAGGCCTGAGGGGGATACGTCGGGACAGCTGTCTGTTCGGAGTCTCCCTTTCAGTGCATTGGCTCGGGGGACCCCAGTCCCGGCCTCAGAGGCCGGTTGGTTCTTTGAGCCGGGAGGACCTGTCTTCGACGCCATGCAGAGCGCGCTGGCAAGATCGTCAGCTACATCACCCGGGTCGGTCATTCCGTCCCCCACCACCCCGGCGAGAGCCTCTGACTCACCTGTCCTTGGACAGCAGAGTGCCAGGCCCTAAGGACACCCCCACGAGTGGTCCCCAACCTTGAGGGTCTCCCAGAGTCTTTGCCTGAGGAGCCCCCTAGAAAGAAGTTGTGCAAGAGGAAGCACATAGACTCCCAGGATGAGTGTCTCATCTCCGATACTGATCTCGAGGAATCGGAAGGGTCCCCCAAGTCTTTTTCTGAAGTTTCCTTCTCCGATATCCTGGAGATACTGACACAAAGAGGAGGCTGGCCTTCCAAAACTCCTTCCGAGGAGGAGTCAGTATTCCTTAAAGCTTTTGGCACTCAACCTTCCGCCTCCTGGGTGCCTCCACCCTTCAACGAACTTATTGACCTCATTTGTCAGAGTGTGGGAAAGTCCTGATTCTGTAGAGCCCGTACCCAGGCGCCCCAAAAGTTTCTGTCCGCACCCCAGGGAAAAGGGTTTCTATCAAAAGGAGTCCCGGTAGATGCCATGGTGGTGGCGGCAGCCACCCAGAAGGAAGTCGCAGAATCTTCCTCGTCGGTCCATCCTCCTAACAAGGAGTCTAGGACCAGTACGGGAAGATTACCCTTTCTTCAGCAACCTTCACCTTATGGTCGCTGAATTATTTATCTCCCTTCACTCTGCTCCAGAGAGATCTCCTCAAAGAACTGGGAGATACTCTTGCGGGTAACATACCTGAGGAAGTAGCTCAGACGCTTAACGTACAGGTTTCTACCCTCAACTCTATCACTAACTCATCCATGTGGCTCATTTCATATGCGGCCGAAGGAGCGAGTAGAGCGGCGAGCTCAGGGGTCGCCCTTAGAAGGCAGGCTTGGCTATGCCTGTGTCACTTCATGGAGGCCTTCAAGTCTTCCTTCACTGATGCCCCATTTGACGGTTCCTCCTTGTTTGGGACCAAAGTGAAAGACACGCTCACCAGGTGCGAGCAAGAGGGAAAGACAGTCTGCTGTTGGGGTCCATTTTTCCCTTCCTTCTAGGCCTTATCCCAAGGCCCAGTGGGGGGGGGGTGTGGTTCAGGAAATCAGAGGTTTTTTTCTGCTGCACAAGGTGAACCCCCCTCCAGAGGCAGGGGAGGGGGGGGTTACTTAGGGAGACGTCCCCCTGGAGGCAGAGGGGGCCCCCCGCAATTCGGTTTACCATGACTCCTTTCGCGGCTCTCCATACTCTCATTCCTGAGGGTGTGCTTGACTGCGCTTATCCGGAGCCAGTCGATCGAATTTCCTTATACTCAGAAGCTTGGGAGAGCATCACCCAGGACCAGTGCGTACTAAGGATAGTTTCCGGAGGTTACCTCATTCCATTCTCTTCAATACCCCCGCTAATAAGAAAAATCTCAGACGTTCCACCCAGTTAAAGGGATCAAGCAGCCTCAGAGGTGTCTCAGCTGATGGGAAAAAAAGGAGCCATCCAACCAGTCCCCTCAGACCAAATCGGATTAGGGACTTACTCGAGGTTCTTTTGGTGCCGAAAAGAACAGGGGACCTGAGACCCATACTTGATCTCAGTCAACTCAACAATTACGTACACAAGTCCAAGTTCCAGATAGTCACTCTACAGTCAATCCTCCCATTGTTGGGAGAGAAAGTTTGGATGTGCTCCATCGATCTCAAGGTTGCTTATTACCATATCAAAATGGACAAAGCATCCAGGAGTCATCTACGCTTCCGGCTGGGAGCCAGTCACTTCCAGTTTCGAGCCCTGCCATTTGGTATCACCACAGCCCCCAGGGTGTTCACCAAATGTATGGCAGTGGTGACGGCTCACTTGAGACGTCAAGGATTCCAGATGTTTCTGTACCTGGACGACTGGCTCCTTACCGCCCCCACCAGGCATCAACTAGTTCAAACGAAGGACACTATCATCAGTCTATGTCTTCAATTGGGCATAATGATAAACTGGGAAAAATCTGCCTTATTGCCCTCACAGCGTGTCCCCTTTATAGGAGCAAAGCTGGACACCATTCAAATTCGAGCATTCCTACCACAAGAAAGGATCATGGTGTTGCAACGACAAATTCCTATACTGACGCCACTCAGACAGGCACATGCAAGAGTGGTTTTACAACTCCTAGGGACCATGGTGGCGACTATCATGCTAGTTCCCTCTAGCGAGATTACACATGAGACTTCTTCAGTGGCTCCTCTTTGTCCAGTGGTCTCTACAAAGGCTTCCACTGTCTCATCCCATCTTAATCACAGACAGGTGCAAGCAGGACCTCCGTTGGTGGTTATGCACCAACAATTTGACTGGGGGAAAGCCCTTTGTTCCTCTCGTCCCTGTTGCCATGGTGACCACGGACGCCTCCCAGATGGGGTGGGGGGGCATTATCTCGACAGGACAGTCCAAGGCACGTGGCAAGAACACAAGATACATTCGCATATAAACATCCTAGAGATGAGAGCAGTGCTTCTTGCTTTGCAAGCACTTCAGGAAGTCCTTTCTCTAGGGACTATTGCGATACACTCAGACAACATGTCGGTAGTGTGGTATCTCAACAAGCAAGGGGGTACATGATTATACCCCCTATGCAGAGAGGCCATGCGAGTGTGGAATTGGGCAATAGCTTCACAACAGTTTCTGGTGGTGACTCACATTCCGGGGAAGTCGACGTAATAGCGGACAGGCTAAGCAGAGCAATACCTATGTCTTACGAGTGGCCCCTGAATCGCCTGGTTGCAGAGCGAATCTTCAGCGGGTGGGGTCAACCTTGCTGCGACCTGTTTGCCAGCCCCTTCAATGCGAAATGCAGCAACTACTTCACGCTGATCCCCCCACGGGGGGGGGGTCACCCAGGGATGCTCTGGTTCACGATTGGCCCTCCTGTCTGCTTTATGCTTTCCCTCCGTTTCCCCTTCTCTCAGGGGTGATTCAGAAAGCTCAATCCTTGGGAAGCAGAATGATTCTGATTGCCCCAGATTGGCCTCGGCAAGTATGGTTCCCCTTTCTTCAACCATACGTTGTGGACACTCTTTGTATTCTGGACCCTCTACCAGATTTACTGACACACATGTCGGGACAACTCCACCCCACTCTGAGGACTCTCTGACTGCCTGGCTGCTCCACTTCCATCACTAGTCAGACGTCATAATTTTCCAGCGGAGGTGGTCCATATTCTATCGTCTTCCCATAAGCCATCCACTTGGAAGATTTATTTTAGCAAATGGAAAAGGTTTTCCATCTGTGTGCATTCTAGATGTATTGATCCTTATACAGCCCCGATAGATTCAGTTCTGGAATTCTTGTCAATGCTTTTCTATCAGGGATCCGCATCAGCCACCATCAAAGTTCAGCTGGCGGCAATATCTAATTTCCACATAGCGAATGAACCTAGTCTTATAGCCCACAGACTATGCAAAGCATTTCTCAAAGGTACCCTGTTACTTCGTCCCCCAGTGTCCGAACCCATCATGCCCTTGGACCTCAATTTTGTTCTCCAAGCACTCACACCGTCACCTTTCGAACCTGCAGCTACCTGTGAGTTAAAATTCTTAACATGGAAAACAGCATTTTTGGTAGCTATCACTTCAGCTTGGTGAGTCTCAGAAATTCAAGCCCTCTCCATCAAGCCCCCATATTTAATCTTTCACAAAGATAGGGTCTCTCTTAGACCAAGCCCATCTTTTCTTCCTAAAGTGTCTTCTGTGTCTAACATCAGTCCATTGAGCTGCCAGTCTTTTTTCCCCACTTCTGTAATAAGGCAGAATTTAGATTTCACCAATTGGATGTGCATAGACAGTTACGCTTCTATCTACAGTGGACAAAAGATATTCGTAAGTCTGACCAACTCTTTGTATCCTTTCAGAAAACCAGTTGGGTTCTCCGATATCCAAGGTTACACTGTCTAGATGGATAGCCAGTTGCATCTCTTTCATCTGTCAGGCAGCAGATAAAAATTTGCCATTTCCAGTCAAGGCACATTACACACAAGCTGTTTCCATTTCCACAGCTTTTCAAGCTAGATTGTCAAAGGATGATATATGTGCTGCAGCTACTTGGGCTTCTCCCCACACCTTTGTTTCTCATTACAAATTGGACGTGGTTTCTAGGGGAAGATCTTCCTTTGGTTCCACAGTTCTCAGGAGTATTTTCCTATGAGCCACCCAGGATGTAGGTGCTAGGGACGCTGTCCCACGTGTAAGAATGTAGGCGAGATAGTATTACATAACATCAAGAAATTATGTACTCAACATAACGTTCGATGTATGTAGTCCATCTCACCTCACATTCTTAATTACTCTCCCACCTTCCCCCTACCTGGAGGATTTGGAGCATAAGATTTGGAGTATAGGTTGTCACCTGCTGAGTTCCTTCTTTAGTGACTGTTTTATATGCATGTGAGGTGTGTATGAAGTGTATACATTGTTTCGCAGCAAACTAGATCTGGGGAATAGGGAGCAGTGCACCATGGAATACCCTCTTAGCCCAGCCAATGAGAGACTTTGAGCTAGTAAAAATCGGCCGAGTCGGAGCCGATATTCGGCTTCGAACCCACAGGTAAGAATGTGAGGCGAGATGGACTACAGACATCGAACATTATGGTGAGTACATAACTTCTTGATTTATGATATTGGCCGAAGAGAAGGAAATGTAGCTTAAGGAGATAATTGACTCAAAAGTGAGGCCCAGAAGTGTAGATTAGGATAGTTTGTGAGGTTTAACAGACAAGGAATAAGATTATTATTTTGTCGAAGTCTGTGTATTGTAAGATGAATAGTAAATGTCTGTGTGCAACACTGATGGTTTGCATGGAAGACGTAGTATGTCGGGGTGCCCAGTAAGTGGTTGTCTTTTTCCATTAATAGTGAATGCAGTAATACAGAGAATCAGCTCGGGAGTAGTAGAAACTTGAGGAAACAAGTGTGGATCAAGCAGGTACGTTTAAGGTTTGGCAATAACAAAAAAAATAATGAAACTGTGACTGTAAGAATGGTGTACTTTAAGACAGAGAGGGTAAGATTTTAGGAATATGGAAAAGTGCATCAGCCGTGTTTAGAAATTGTAAGATACAAGAGGTTATGAAATTTTGGAATGTATCCATTTTAATGTGTTTTTATATAACTGGTGTGGTTGTTTGGGGAATTGTATGTGCAGTATTAGGGAATAGTAAAAGCAATGTTTACTTTTCCTTTGTGCTGTATGGTTGAATCCGGTTGAGAGAGCTTGTGTATTACAAGAAAGTGGAGGTATGACTATCCTTGAGCATCTGATGGTATTGAGCTTAAACCTATTTAGTAAGAGAAAATGTGTTGAAAGATTTATAGTTAGTTTTTTGGAAAACATTAAGCAGGAGGGGAAATGCCAAAAAATGCAAAGTGATTTTGATTTAATTATGAAAATCTTGATATATAGACTGTGTGTAGAAGAGAGTGGAAATGTTTGTTCCTGAGCCCAAGCACTCCACAGATTTGTCAAGTAAAGAAAAACAAGTACAGTACAGTTTAATGGTAATTAAATGTAGATGACTATGAAAGTACGTAAAACAGGAAATGTAAAACTGAAGAGTGTAATAAGACGTCAGCTGTAGGTTAGATCAAATAAGTGTGCTTTCACTCCAAAGAAGAGTATGGTGTGAGGGTATGGCAAGTCATGTACATGCTTGGAAGAGTCATCATAGGTCAGTTCTGTACAGGAGACAGATTAGGTGTAAAAGGTTTTTAAGTATATGTTTGTATATGTGAATATACTCGTAAAAACCTTTTACACCTAATCTGTCTCCTGTACAGAACTGACCTATGATGACCCTCCCAAGCATGTATATGACTTTGCTGTACCCTCCCATCATATATTTTTGTACATGTGAATACTGCAGCGGTAGTGCTGCGGTAGCGTTGTCGCCTCACAGTAAGACATTGTCCTGTTAGATTCTCAGCTAGAGCGTCTTCTGTCTGGAGACATGCTTGAATGAGCGTACCTTCGTTGAAGGTTGTGCGTCAGGGCCGGCAACTCGGCACATAAATATCTACTGCCAATCATTAGCGGACCTGAGTTCTGCTGTGGTGATCCCTAACCGGGAAAAGCTGAAAGACACATTTTTGTACATGTGAATACATTGTAATCTGTTAAAGCAAATGTGAAATATAAATGAAAGGCTATGTTGCAAGTATAGGTGCATGGTGTAGGAACTGCAGTTTGTATGTAGTGTAACTGGTTGAATTTTTAGGGAAATTGTATAGTTATTTGGATGTGAAAATTGGAGAGGTTAATATGGAACTTTGGAGTTTTGGCAAAAGAAGGCTCTACCCATTCTTGTTTGAGTAATGTCTGACTCCTGTAGCACCACCACCCCCCCCCCCTCTCACAAACGGCTGCCGCTGTTCATGGAGTTTACTAAGCAAACATGGAATGTAAGAGTGACAGGCTTTCTGCATAACACACTAAGGCATTTATGATGTTCATCGTGTTACACTGCTGCAGTCATCACTCTTGGGTTATCCTGCTGTCAGGCGGTCCCGCAGTCGGCCTGAGTTCTAAAGTCTTTGTCCGGCGTCGGTTGCTGTCACTTCTTCCCTGATGTCAGTGCGCCAGGGGTATATAAGATGCATCCAACGCCATTTTCTTCAGTCTTTCTTGCCGTGCGGTGCCCAAAGCAGAAGCAGTTCGTAAGTGCCGCTCAGCCAAGGCCAGTCGCCGGTTCTCCGGTTTTCAGTGAGGCGCCTACGCAGCCCCTGACGACCGCTGATTTAGAACCCCAGGCGACATCCGATTCCCAAGCGGAGATTACTGGGCCTCTACAACCTTTACCTTTAGGCCCTTCCGACTCCACACCTGAAGGAGATTCCAGTGCAGTTGAAACGCCTTCAGTTGCTGAAGGTGTCTTCAGACCGACTACACTCACCATTAAATCCTATGCAAAACTGAAAACTCCTTTAAAAACAAAGAAGACTGCACAGCAGTCTCCAGTACAAGGCCCCATGCCTAGGAAACAGATGCTTAAAGTGGCTAAAGACTTAATTACCCTAATCAGGGGTTCCAATCCCCCGCCTGATAAAAGGTCAAGGCAGGAGGAGGACTACGCTTCCTCTGACCAGGTTTCAATTTCCACAGACTCTTTTGAGGAACAGGAATATTCCTTTCCCCCTTATGAAGATTCTCATGCTGAAGAGTCTATCCCTTCTGCATCTCCCCCAGAAGACTTCTCTTTTGGGGAAACCTTACATACTATGAGGGAACATTTCCACTGGGAAGGCCAGGATTACTCTGATTCTAAGAAAAGGCTCCGAGAGTTCCTTTTACTACCCCAGCACAGAACACTTGCAATTCCACCTGTGTTAGACATTGTGGATGATGCTTATTCAGAATCTAGCCTTAACCCAGATTCTCTACCTCCTGTACCAGCCAAACCAGACAGATACTACAGAGTCCCTGACTCTTACACATTCCTGTATAAAAGCCCTGTTGCTGACCCAGAAACCATTTCCCAGGGTCCCAAAGGGGTTAAGGCCTCTACTGCTAAAAATCCTGTGCCCTCTGAAAGGGATTCTAGAGCACTAGACAGATGGGGAAAGAAAGTATATACCTCAGCTACTCTAGCTACGAGGGCCTTAAATTGTCAGTTTCACATGCTGAAATATCAACAATATCTGATGTCTCAATTAAAACAAAAAATGCTCGCACATGCAGACCAGCCAGATTACAAGGAAATGCAAGATTTGTTGCATTCAGCTGAACAAGTGGGAAAACATACTTTGCAATGTGGATTTGATTCATTGGAAGCTTCTTGTAGGGCAGCAGTGACAGGGTCTGTCGTACGTAGGCATGCTTGGTTAAAAGAACAAACTTTACTTGATCATGTTAAAGCAAAGTTATTGGATGCACCCTTACAGCAGGATGTTTTATTTGGTGTAAAAGCAGAAGAAGTTTTAAAGAAAATGGAGGATAAGGCAAAATCTATGCAGACAGTCAAGGATTTTTTACAGGTTCAACCTCCTCGTTTCAGCAGAAATTGGCCAACCAAAAACTGGTCCTTTCCAGCTTCTGCCAGACCACAGAAGGGCAGATACAGACGCCCAAGAGGCAGAGGCCAGCCACAAGGCTCTTACCAGCCTTGACAATGGAGTGCCACAACCCAAAAAGGAGAAGACAGGTCTCAAACTACCAGAAGACAAACACAATGACTTACCCCTCAGACTACCAAGCAAAACCCTCTTGGCAGCTCCCTTGGGGGGAAAACTAGCACTTTTTGCAGACAGTTGTCTCATCATCACAGAAGACAAATGGGTCCTAAATATTGTATCTCAAGGATACAGATTCCACTTTCACACTTTGCCAAGGATAAAAGGAATGCCAAACCTGCCACCAAATCAATGGGCAGAGGCTCAAAAGCACATTTCAGCTCTCATGGACATGAGAGCCATTCAACAGGTTCCTACACAGGAGCAAGGACAAGGATTTTACTCAAGACGGTTTCTAGTTCCCCGAAAGGACAAAGCCTGGAGAACAATTCTGGACCTCTCAATTTTAAACACATACCTAGAGGTACCCAAATTCAAGATGCTAACACTACAGCAACTTCTTCCCATGCTGGGCAAGAAGGCTTGGCTAGTAACGTTGGACCTTAAGGAGGCATACCTGCATGTACCTAGCAGACAAAATTGCAGAAGATACCTCCGATTTATTGCAGGTTTAACCCATTACTAATTCTCTGCACTGCCGTTTGGCTTATCTACTGCGCCCGGGGTCTTCACAAAATGCCTGGCAGCAGTAATTGCATACTGTAGACAGAGGGATTCAAATATATCCATACCTGGACGACTGCTTTATTCAAGCAGAAAGCAACGACATTCTATTAAAGCATCTGGCGTTTGTCAAAAACCTACTAAGTTGCCTAGGGTACACAGTAAACGAAAAGAAGTCAAAACTAGTGCCCTCACAAGACATAACATTCCTGGGTGCCAGCTTAAATACAACGGCCCAGATGGCTTACCTCACGCCAGACAAGCAAAGACAACTGACTCCATACTTCAAAATGTTGGCAAAGACCCAACTCCCTGCAAGAAAAATTCTGCAGACCTTGGGATTCATGGCATCTTGCATACTACTAATACCATTTGCAAAACTGCATATGAGGAAATTACAGTGGTATCTGAAAAGCATATGGTCTCAACACAACCACAGCTTGGAAACAATAATTCCACTCATTCCCTGCCTTCAGCAGGAGTTTCTATGGTGAGCTCAGGCATGTCACCTCAGCAAGGGTCAGCCTTTCACCTTGCCAGGCAAACTAACAACAGATGCATCGGATTATGCCTGGGGAGCACACATGGCAGGACAGGGTATTCAGGGCAAATGGTCTGCAAACCAAAGGCATCTACATATCAATCAAAAAGAGATGTTAGTTGTACAGAATGCCCTAACAGCTTTTAAGGACCTCCTACATCCAGGACAACTCCTAATAAAAACGGACACCACCACAGTGATGTGGTACATAAGCAAGGGGAACACACTCCTACCCCCTATGCAGGCAAGCAATGACCTTGTGAAACACAGCACTGACCTACCAAGTTCAACTACAAGCACAATTCCTGCCAGTAAAGAAAAACACACTGGCAGACGATCTAAGCAAAAACATCACAGATCCTCACGAGTGGAAACTAGATCCACAAGTATTCGCAATGATAACTCAAAAATTGGGGGAGCCCAGACATAGATCTGTTTGCTTCCCCTGAAAACTACCAACTACGGCAATTCTGCACAAGGACATACCACACACACTAGCTTGGAAAGTGGACGCCCTCTCATTCAGTTGGAAAACATTGACAGTGTATGCCTTTCCTCCACTGTCTCTTCTGACAAAGGTGCTGCTGAAAGCCAGATTACAGAGGCCACAAATGATGCTCATTGCTCCAGACTGGCCACGCCAACACTGGTATCCAATACTAAGGAACATGGCTCAAGGCCCACCATGGATTTTGCCTACAATTCCTCACCTGCTCACTCAGCAAAACAATCAGATTCTACACAGCCAGCTGAAGACTTTAAATCTGGCTGCATGGCAAATTGCCTAAATAACCAGTCAACACTTCTCTCTAAAGCTGTGATGGATGTCATTCTGGAGGCCAGGAGGCCCAGCACCAGGAAAGTCTGTTCAGACAAATGGAAAAGATTCTGCACCTGGAACTAGGCTAAAGGCCAAAATCCCCTTGTCCCAAATATTCCTCAGATTCTTCAATATTTAACTGAGATGTTGCACAAAGGACTTTCCTTCTCGTCTATTAAGATCCACGCCTCCACTATTTCAGCTCAATACAACACGGATCCGCCTATATTTTCACATCCATTACTAAGACAGTTCCTCAGAGGGGCTAAGAACATAAGACCGCCCCAGAGAGCACCAGCACCAACTGAGGATCTCAACTTTGTTCTGGAAAAGCTTACACTTCCGCCCTTTGAACCAGCTTTCACTGCTGATCTACAGTTCCTATCATGGAAAACTGCCCTGCTGCTAGCAATAACTTCAGCACGAAGAGTCTAAGAACTACAGGCCCTAATGGCAGTGGAGCCTTTCATCATTTTTCATCAAGACAGAGTCTCTTTACGAACTAACCCTTCCTTTATGCCAAAGGTGGTATCCAGTGTGGCCCTAAACCAAACCATTCATTTGCCCACCTTTTATCCAAACCCCCAGAACAAAGGGGAAAGGCTCCTACACTCTTTGGACATTCACAGGCAATTACGTTACTACTTGGATAAAACTAAGGCTTTTAGAAAATCTGACCAGCTCTTTGTATCCTATGCTGCAGGATTTCAAGGAAAAGCCATCTCAAAATGGACCATTTCAAAATGGATAGGACATTGTATCTGTTTGTGCTACACACACCATGGGAAATCTGTGCCTGGTAACATCAGGCCCCATTCCACCAGGGCTACAGCAACATCAACAGCCTTCTTCAGAGGGGTACCAACCAAGGATATTTTGGAGGCTGCAACCTGGAGTTCAGTGCACACCTTCACCAAGCACTATCACTTATCTCTATACTCTAAAACCAGAGCTGGCTTTGCCACTGCAGTTCTGCAGGACCTACTAGCCTCTCCAAACCCCGTTTAGTTCCACCACCCATCCTTAGCTTTGGGATTCAACCCAAGAGTGATGACTGCAGCAGTGTAACACGATGAACATAGTACAGTTTTGTACCTACCATAAATGTAGATTTTCGAGTGTTCACACTGCTGCAGTCCAGGTTACCCTCCCTCCATCCCATCTGAACTAGCTGGACTTATCTATTCCTTTCTATCCTATACAACCTCTGTGGTGTATTTGCTTGTGACTGAAGGTATTGTTTTATTTTTATATGTATATTTTTATATAGCAATATGTATTGCCTACCTATTGGGGGCACCTGACATCTGGGGCAAGAAAAACTGAAGAAAATGGGATCGGATGCATCTTATATACCCCTGGCGCACTGACATCAGGGAAGAAGCGACAGCAACCGACGCCGGACCAAGACTTTGGAACTCGGGCCGACTGCGGGACCACCTGACGACAGGATAACCCAAGAGTGATGACTGCAGCAGTGTGAGCACTCGAACATTTTCATTTATGGTAGGTACAAAACTGTACTTTTTAACTTTGTCTTAATTTTTTATCCCTGCTATTTCAAAATATTTGTGTAATATTTTAAACATGATAATGTATATTTGTGTAATTAAAATATCCCATACTTTCTTCACAAGAGTGATGAAATTATTCTGCTAGCTGTAAGTATGGCAGGGTCATGATGGGGAAATAGAGTAATTCTGAATGACAAGTACGAAGATGAAAGATGTGGTATCCTTAGTGTACCAAGACATTGGTTACAGTACTGCATGAAGTAAGGCTGGTGATGATAAGGTTACTGTGATGAGTAAAGAGGAGCCTGCAAATTGCAGCAATGTATTCTTGGGAAATGATAATGGAAAGTATGATTTTGTGTGTTAAGGAACTGAAGAAAAAAGTTCCAGGTAGGATGATTTTATAGTAAAAGGAGCGGAGGAGAATGTAGTCCAGGAAAGAAAGTGGAATGCTGCTAGGAATGTTTGCATAACATGCTGCAGTCAGCCTTCTCAAGAGGATGTAACTGTGCAGTAGCATATGGGTCAGCATTTAAAGCCATACAAGAGACCCATGATAAGAACATGAAGTAAAATGTATTTGTCAGATATTTTAGGAGAAATTGATAACCTTCGATTTTTAGGGCTCTTAAGTTCATACATTAAATAAAAAAATATAGTGACAGTATGAATTAATACTGCTGTTTGGAAAGATTGTTTTATTGGACAAGAAAAAGTTTTCCTAGTGAAAGTGTGCCTACTGGTTTGAATGAACAGCAAGAAAACCGTGACTGCAGGGCTGAGGGTTGGTGCAGTTATGGTGTTTACATCACAGGCACAAGGTTTCCCCTCTCACCTTTGAAGGAGAAACTGGAAGGCTTAAACTGACCAAGGTCAGCATACCTAGCTCTAGCCTATGAGCAAACTGTGAGTGAAGCATTTTTAAAGGATTGTGTTCATGTATTAAGATAAATTCAATAAAAGAAGAGATGTTAATAGGTTCATAGGTGTGTACTAGTCTAATGGCCTTGGAGCTTTTACAAGCCTAGCCCATAGAAGTGCCCTGGCATCCTGCTGCCCAATGTTAGTTCCCAGTGCCTCTGTAAAGTAAAGCCACCGGAGTGATCTCCAGGGTGAACTTTGATGATGTTCGTCGTGCTATGCAGCTGCAGTCATCACACTTGGGTTATCCTGCCGTCAGGTGGTCCCGCAGTCGGCCTGAATTCCAAAGCCTTTGTCTGTTGTCATCCCTTTTTCCCTGACGTCAGTGTGGCAGGAGTATAAAAGAGGCAGCCGACGTCATTTTCTCCAGTCTTTCTTGCAGCGCGGTGCCCGAAGCAGAAGCAGTTTGCAAGTGCCGGTCGGCCAGCTCCTGAGATTTTCAAACAGAATTTCAGCCGAAGTCTTCTATAAAGCTAAGTACCCCGTTGGGGAAACTTTTCTTGCCTCAGACCGATGTCAGACAAAGTTAATAATTGTATTTCTTGTGGGAAGCAAATACCTCATAAGGATTTTCATTCTTATTGTATTCCTTGCCTAGGCCCAGACCATGACGTTTCTGGTTGTCGGTTTTGCGCTAGGTTCAATAAACGCAGTATTAAGTGTCGGGCTGATACCGCCCAACATTATTTTGGCAGAAAATTCAACTACATTATGTCGGAACCTCCGACTACCGCTTTGTTTAAAAAACGCAAGGACAAAGACCGGAAGCCTAGACCAGATACCGAGGTCTCGGTTAGGCCTGCCACCAGATCTTCAGTATTCAGTGAGGCGCCTACGCAGCCCCTGACTACCGCAGATTTAGAAAATACCACTACCTCTCAGTCAGAATCTACTGGGCCACTGGAGCTGGTTCCTCCTCAACTCGCGGACGCCAGCCCTGGCGGCGATCCGGAGATTATGGACAGGCCTTCGGCTTCAGAAGGCGTCTTTAAACCGACGATTCTTTCCATTAAGTCATACGCTAAGTTTCCAAAGGTTAAGAAACTGGGTCCACAGACTCCCATACAGGCCCCTATGCCTAAACAACAGATGCTCAAAATGGCGGAGGACCTTATTACCCTTATCAGAGGTTCCCAGCCCCCTCTTGACAAAAGGCCTAGACTGGAGGAAGATTTACCTCCTCTTGACCAGGAATCCATTTCCTCAGCAGACTCTGAGGAACAGGATTACCCCTTCCCTCTCTATGAAGACTCAGATGCTGAGAAGTCTATTCCCTCTGTCCCCCCCCCCCCCGAAGATGTCTCTTTTGGGGAAACCCTGCACACCATGAGAGAGCATTTCCACTGGGAAGGACAAGATTACTCTGACTCCAAGAAAAGGCTCAGTGAGTTTCTTCTTTTGCCTCAGCATAGACCCCTAGCCATCCCTCCTGTTTTAGACATTCTGGATGATGTCTGCACTGAATCCAGTCTAAATCCAGATTCCTTACCTCCAGCACCATCTAAACCAGACAGATACTATCGAGTCCCTGACACTCAAGTTTTTATATAAAAGCCCTGCTGCAGACCCAGAAACCATTTCCCAGGGTCCCAAAGGTGTTAAAGCCTCTACTGCTAAGAATCCACTACCTGCGGAAAGAGATTCCAGGGCATTAGAAAGATGGGGGAAAAAGTGTATACCTCTGCCACTTTGGCCTTGAGGGCATTAAACTGCCAATTCCACATGATTAAATACCAGCAGTACTTGCTTACTCAGTTAAAACAGAAATTGATCCCTCAAACAGATCAACTAGATTTCAAAGGGGTGCAAGATTTGTTGCATGCAGCAGAACAAGTGGGAAAACATACCTTGCAGTGTGGTTTTGATTCTTTGGAGGCCTCATGTAGAGCAGCAGTCACAGGGTCTGTAATTACGTAGACCTGCTTGGTTAAAAGAGCAGACCTTGCCAGAACATGTCAAAGCAAAGTTACTGGATGCTGTACTGCAAAAGGATGCATTATTTGGTGTCAAAGCAGCGGACGTTTTAAAGAAGATGGAAGAAAAGGCAAAATCAATGCAAACAGTTACAGATTTTTTACAGGTACAACCTCCTCGCTTCAGCAGAAATTGGCCATCAAAAAACTGGTCCTTTCCTGCTTCAGACAGACCCCAAAGGGGCAGGTACAGACGCCCTAGGGGCAGAGGCCAAGCACGAGGCACCTTCAGGCCTAGACAATGGCAAACAGCAACTCAGAGGGGGAGACGACAGATCTCAACCCTTCAGCAAACTCAATGACTTTCCTCTTCGCCTGCCAAGCAAAATTGCCCAGGCAGCACCTCTAGGAGGAAAACTGGCTCTTTTCCCACAAAATTGGCACATCATAACCAAGGACAAATGGGTTCTGGATATTACCCGATTTTACTGATTTCATTTTCAGACTTTACCACGGATGAGAGAGGCATGCCAAATCTGCCAACAAACCAGTGGGCAGAGGCACAAAAGCAAATTTCAGCTCTCATGAACATGAAAGCAATTAAAATGGTACCTGCAAAAGAGCAAGGTCAAGGATTTTACTCAACTGTTTCTAGTACCAAGAAAAGGACAAAGCCTGGAGACCCATCTTAGACCTTTCAATTCTAAACACGTACCAGGACATTCCCAAATTCAAAATGCTCACACTACAGTAGCTTCTTCCCATGCTGGGCAAGGAGTCTTGGCTGGTAACATTGAACCTCCAAGAGGCATACCTGCATGTCCCTATCAGACGAGATTGCAGAAGATACCCCAGATTTTTGGCAGGCAGAACACATTATCAATTCTCTGCATTGCCCTTTGGCTTATCTACTGCGCCCAGAGTATTCATGAAATGCCTGGCATCAGTAATTGCATACTGCAGACAGCAAGGAATACAAATTTATCCATATCTGGATGACTGCCTGATCCAAGTGGACAGCAAAGACATCCTACTACAGCATCTGGCATTTGTAACAAAGTTGCTAAGTTGCCAAAGGCAACTACACATCAATCAAAAGGAGATGCTAGCTGTAAAAAATGCACTAACAGCCTTCAAGGACCTTTTGCATCCAGGACAACTTCTAATAAGGACGGACAACACCACAGTTATGTGGTACATAAACAAACAAGGAGGGACGCACTCCTACCCACTATGCAGACAGGCAATGGACTTGTGGAACACAGCATTAATTTACCAAGTACAACTGCAAGCACAATTCCTGCCAGGGAAAGAAAACATTTTGGCAGACAAATTAAGCAGAAATTTGACAGACCCTCACGAGTGGAGACTACACCCACAAGTATTCTCAATGATAACTCAAAGGTGGGGACCACCAGACATAGATCTGTTTGCCTCAACCAACAATTGCCAGCTACAAAAATTTTGCACAAAGCCTTACCATCCCCTGGCCTGGAAAGTGGATGCCCTATCATTCAGTTGGACAACATTGTCAGTCTACGCCTTCCCACCTCTGCCTCTACTCACCCAGATATTACTGAAAACCAGATCAGAGAGACCACAGATGATCCTCATAGCCCTGGACTGGCCACGTCAACACTGGTACCCACTACTACGAAACTTGACTCACAGCCCTCCATGGATCTTACCTCAATTCCCTCTGCTGTTAACCCAAAACTCTCAGATCCTTCACAGTCAGCTAAGGACCTTAAATCTAGCTGCATGGAAAATACCTTAAATTATCAAACAACACTTCTCTCAAAGGACATCCAGAATGTCATTTTGGAGGCCAGGAGGCCCAGCACCAGAAAAACTTACTCAGACAAATGGAAAAGATTTTGTGTATTTAGCCAGGCCAGAAGCCTAAATCCTGGCATCCCAAATATTCCGCACATACTCCAATATCTAACTGAGATGCTACACAAAGGCCTTTCTCATCCATAAAGATCCATTCTTCAGCCATTTCAGCTCAATATGATAAGGTTCCTCCCAATGTCCTTCAAGGATGCATCTGCAGTCATAACATATGGGTTGTCCTGCCTCAGGCAGCCCTTCGGTCGGCCGGATTCCAAAGTCTGGGTCTGGCCTCGGCTGATGTCGCACTTCACCCGACGTCATTGCTGCTGGGGTATAAAGGCGTCAGCCAACGCCATTTTCCTCAGTCTTTCTTGCCGCGCGGTGCCCGAAGCAGAAGCTGTTCGCAAGTGCTGGTCGGTCTGATCCAGAGATTTCAGCTACCGAAGACTTCTAAAAAAGCTAAGTACCCCGTTGGGGACGCTTTCTTGCCTCAGCCGATGTCAGACAAAGTAAATAATTGTTTAACTTGTGGGAAACAAATACCTCATAAGGATTTCCACTCTTACTGCCTTCCTTGCTTAGGCCCAGACTACGACGTATCAGCTTGTTTAGCCTGTGCTTCCTTCAACCGACACACTTAGACGTCGGTCGGAGTTTGCTGAAGAGTTTTTTGGCTCCGCTTTTGCATATAAAATGCTGTCGGAGACTCCGGCTACACATTTAGCTAAAAAACGCAAGGAAAAGGACCGACACTCGCGGCCCGCGGTTTCAGCTGAAACCACGGTTAGGCTTTCCGCGAGTGTCTGTTTCGGCTGAAACCGAGACCTCGGTTCTCCCTTCGGCCGAAAGCATGCCTCCGACAACCGAGGCCACACAGGCCCTGGCTGAGTCAGCTACAGAATTTCCTACTGAAGAAGCAGGCTCACAAGATTTGTCCGACACCATTCCGTTGGACATCTCTACTCCTGCACGTGGGGCAGCTAGACCCCCTGCTTTTATGTCTATCAAGGCCTTTTCCAGGGCTAAAGCAGCTAAACTTGCCAAGGCCTTACCTACAAAAGCTCCCTCTCACAGACCTACCTCAAGTTCTCAGATTCTCAGCCTTGCTGAGGACCTTATTTCACTGATCAGGGGATCCCAACCTCACCCAGACAGGGCCTCACAACCCCCTCCTGAAAAGAGGCCTAGGTCTAAACCCCCTGAACCTCTCTCCTCTGACTATTCCTCGGATGGTTCAGATTTATCTGACCATCAGGAAGGACCATACTCACCTTATGAGGATTCTGATGCAGAAGACTCCATTCCTTCTGCCTCCCCTCCAGAAGAATTTTCATTTGGGGAAACTCTACACTCAATGAGGGAACACTTCCAATGGCAGGGTCAGGATTTTTCTGATTCTAGGAAAAGGCTTAGGACTTTTTTACACTTACCACAGCATAGGCCTTTAGCCATACCTCCTGTACTATCAGTTGTTGATGCATACAATGATGCCAGTACTGCCCCTGATTCTCTTCCCCCGGCCCCTGCCAAACCTGACAGATACTACAGGGTCCCGGATTCTCACTTCCACTTCTGTAAGGCCCATGCTGCAGACCCGGAAACCATTTCTCAGGGCCCTAAAGGTGTTGCAGCTGCCTCTGCCAAGAAACCCCTACCCTCTGAAAGAGAATCAAGAGCATTAGAGAGATGGGGTAAAAAGGTTTATACATCTGCTACTCTATCTGTCAGGGCTTTAAACTGTCAATTTCACATGATACAGTACCAGGAATTTTTGTTAGATCAGCTGAATAAAAAGCTGTCCTCTCCTGAACCTTTAGACCGTAAGGCCCTTCAGGATTTGGTACACAACTCTCAGCAGGTCAGTAATCATTTCTTAAAATGTGGCTATGATGCACTGGAGGCTTCATTTAGATCAGCTATGACTGGAGCAGTGATTCGAAGGCATTCCTGGCTAAAAGAACAATCCTTGCCAGACCATGTTAAGTCTAAACTCCTAGATGCCCTTATGGAGAAACAAAGTTTATTTGGCTCCCCTGCACAGGAGGTTCTAAAGAAAGTGGAAGAAAAAGCAAAATCTGTCCAAACAGTCAAGGATTTTCTACAGGTTCAACCTCCGAGGTTCAGCAGAAATTGGCCTTCAAAGAATTGGTCCTTTCCAGATACCTCCAGAGCACAGAGAGGCAGAAATAGACACCCAAGAGGCAGAGGTCAATCAAGGGGTGCCTACAGGGCTCGTCAGTGGCAACCTGCCAACCAGAGAAGTGCCACCACAGCTGCGACTGCAACCACTTCCACAGGACAGACACAATGACTTGGCTCTGATTCCGCCTACCAGGGAACAACTGGAAGCACCCTTGGGCGGAAAGCTAGCTTTATTTTCAAAAAACTGGCATTTCATTACAGGAGACAAATGGACTTTGCAAACAATAGACAAAGGCTACAGGTTTCACTTCCACACTCTACCAAAAAAGAGAGGAATGCCAAACCTTCCACCAAGCCAGAAATCAGAGGCTCTAAAACAAATCAACAGCTTACTAAGGATGAGAGCAATAGAAAAGGTACCATCTATGGAACAAGGCCAAGGATTTTACTCCAGACTATTCCTTGTACCAAGAAAAGAAAGTCAGTGGAGGTCTATTCTCGACTTGTCCGCACTGAACACATATCTCATTGTTCCAAAATTCAAGATGCTGACCCTACAGCAACTTCTTCCCATGTTGGGCAAGGAGTCTTGGCTGGTGACTCTAGATCTCAAGGAGGCATACCTGCACGTCCCTATACGACCAGGTTGCAGAAGACACCTCAGATTTCTTGCAGGATCAGAGCATTATCAATTCTCAGCATTGCCCTTTGGCTTATCTACTGCACCCAGAGTATTCACGAAATGCCTGGCATCAGTAATTGCACATTGCAGGCTTCAGGGAATTCAAATCTACCCATACCTGGACGACTGCCTGATACAAGCGGACAACAAGACAAAAATAATAAAGGATTTGGCCTATGTCATATAACTGCTGCAAGCCTTGGGATACACAGTCAACATACAAAAGTCAAGACTAGTGCCATCCCAAAGGATAACATTTTGGGTGCAGAACTGGACACAATAACTCAGATGGCTTTTCTCACAGAAGAAAAACAAAAGCAACTACCAGTCTACTTCAAGGCATTAACAAGACAAACTCAGCTTACTGCAAGGAAAGTCCTGCAGGCCCCTGGATTACATGGCATCCTGCTTAATCTTGATCCCGCATGCCAGGCTGCATATGAGAAAATTACAATGGTACCTAAGGAATGTATGGTCTCAACACAGACACAGTCTAGAAGCCCTGATACCAATCATTCCTTGCCTGAAAAAAGAATTCCTGTGGTGGGCTCAGGCCTGCCAGATCAACAGAGGATTGCCTTTCCACAAACCACATCCAAGGCAGACCATCACCACGGACGCCTCAGACCTAGGCTGGGGGGCACACATGGAAGACAAGTGTATCCAAGGCCTATGGTCCCAAGACCAGCTGAATCTACACATAAATCTAAAGGAGATGCTGGCAGTGAAGCATGCAATCGAGGCATTCAAATCATTCCTCCAGCAAGGACACCTGCTGATAAGGACGGACAACACCACAGTCATGTGGTACATCAACAAACAGGGAGGCACACATTCATACCCTCTATGCCGGATGGCAATGGACCTGTGGAACTTAGGCCTGAATCTCAACATCCAACTGCAGGCCACATTCCTACCAGGAAAAGAGAATTCACTAGCAGACAGCTTAAGCAGAACTACCACGGATGCTCACGAATGGATGCTGCATCCAGACATCTTCAAAACCATAACAAAGAAATAGGGGATGCCAGAGATAGACCCGTTCGCTTCCCCACTCAACCACCAACTGAAGAAATTCTGCTCAAGAGTATACCACCCACAAGCCTGGAGGGTGGACTCCCTTTCTTTCAGCTGGAAGGCCCTGACAGTGTATGCCTTTCCACCTCTCCCATTGATGTACAAAGTTCTACTGAAAATCAGAGAGGAACAGCCAAAGGTAATTCTGATAGCTCCAGACTGGCCAAGGCAGCATTGGTACCCGCTATTGAGAAGCATGTCTTGGACGAACTCATGGCCTCTACCTCTATGTCCTTTACTTCTAACGCAGAACAATTACAAGACCCTGCATCCAAACTTAAAAACCCTGCAGCTAACTGCTTGGAAAATTGCATAAAACAAAACCAACCTGTTTTATCTCAGAGGGTTAAGGACATTATCCTAGAGGCTCGCAGACCCTCCACAAGGAAAACATATTCAGCCAAATGGAAGAGATTCCTCATTTGGAGTGCAGCAAAGGGAACAAATGTCACACTGGCAAACCTAGCACACATCCTGGAATACTTGGCAGAACTGTTCTACAATGGCCTGTCCTATTCATCCATTAAGATTCTTGCATCAGCAATTTCAGCAGAGTACAACATGGATCCTCCTGTCTTCTCTCATCCTCTCCTCAGACAATTTTTGAGAGGGATCAAAAATGTAAAACCTCCAAGGAAACCACCTCTACCTGCATGGGATCTCAATTTTGTGCTAGAAAAATTAACACTTCCCCCTTTTGAACCAGCAGCAACAGCAGACTTACAGTTCTTATCTTGGAAAACTGCATTCCTGCTAGCAATCACTTCAGCAAGAAGGGTTTCCGAGTTACAGGCATTAATGGCAGTGCAGCCTTACCTTATCTTTCACCAGGATAGAGTGTCTCTGAGAACCAATCCTACTTTTATGCCAAAGGTGGTATCCAGGGTATCCTTGAACCAAGCTATTCATTTACCTACATTCTTCCCTAACCCACAGAACAGGGGGGAAAAACTACTACACACCTTGGATGTACACCGACAACTGCGCTACTATCTGGACAGAACTAAGGCCAGCAGAAAAACTGACCAGCTTCTGGTAGCATATGCAACAGGAGTGCAAGGAAAAGCAATTTCAAAACGGACAATCTCAAAATGGATAGGAAATTGCATTCGATTCTGCTATTCATTTCATGGAAAGACAACTCCTGAAAATATCAGGCCTCACTCCTCAAGAGCTACAGCCACCACTACAGCTTTCCTACGAGGAGTGGCTACCAAAGACATTTTAGAAGCTGCTACTTGGAGCTCCGTGCATACTTTTGCCAAGCATTACAATCTTCCTTTATACTCCAGATCCCGAGCAGGTTTTGCAACTGCAGTTTTACAAGGGATCTTAACTACACCATCATTATCTTAGTGCCTCCTCCCCCAGTTTGGCTATGGTATTCTACCCATATGTTATGACTGCAGATGCATCCTTGAAGGACATAGTACAGTTTTGTACCTACCATAAATGTAGATGTCCGATAGGTATGCATCTGCAGTCAGGATTACCCACCCTCCTTCTCCTCTGTGGTATTCCTAGGGTACTCTTAGCTAGCTGGGGGAATCTATTATGGTGTATTTGTTTGTTGGTATGTATATATGTATATATACTTTTTGATTTCTACTGTTTGGAATTTTCTACTTTTATACAAATTTAGCCTTCCTAGAGGGCACCTGGCATCTGGGGCAAGAAACACTGAGGAAAATGGCGTCGGCTGATGCCTTTATACCCCAGCAGCAATGACGTCGGGTGAAGTGCGACATCAGCCGAGGCCAGACCCAGACTTTGGAATCCGGCCGACCGAAGGGCTGCCTGAGGCAGGACAACCCATATGTTATGACTGCACATGCATACCTATCGGACATCTACATTTATGGTAGGTACAAAACTGTACTTTTTCTCTCATCCTTTGCTAAGGCAGTTTCTCAGGGGCAAAAAATTTAAGACCCCCCAGAAAACCACCTACTCCAACTTGGGATCTAAATTTTGTTCTGGAAAAGTTAACACTTCCTCCGTTCGAACCAGCCTTTTCAGCAGAGCTTCAATACATGTCATGGAAGACCGCCCTGCTGCTGGCTATCACCTCAGCACGCAGAGTCTCAGAAATGCAGGCACTTATGGCAGTGGAACCTTTCATCATTTTCCATCAGGACAGAGTATTTTTACGCACCAACCCTTCCTTCATGCCAAAGGTAGTATCCAGTGTGGCGCTCAATCAGACCATATACTTGCCCACCTTTTATCCAAACCCACAGAATAAAGGAGAAAGACTCCTTCACTCTTTGGACATTCACAGACCGTTATGTTACTATTTGGACAGGACAAAGGCCTTCAGAAAATCTGACCAACTCCTTGTATCCTATGCACCAGGCTCAGAAGGAAAGGCTATTTCAAAACAGACCATCTCCAAATGGATAGCACATTGCATCCGCTTTTGCTACTCACACCACGGGAAAGCAGTGCCTGCTAGTATTAGGTCTCACTCTACCAGGGCTACAGCAACCTCAGCAGCCTTCCTCCGAAGAGTCCCAACAAAGGACATTCTGGAGGCAGCTACCTGGGAGTTCAGTGCACACCTTCACCAACCATTACCACCTTCCTCTGTACTCAAAAACCAGAGTTGGGTTTGCCACTGCAGTTCTGCAGGGCATCTTAGCTGTACCTAACCCAGTTTAGCTCCTACCACCCAACCATAGCTTTGGGACTCTACCCAAGTGTGATGACTGCAGCAGCATAGCACGATGAACATAGTACAGTTTTGTACCTACCATAAATGTAGATGTTCAAGTGGTTATGCTGCTGCAGTCCAGGTTACCCTCCCTCCATCCCCTCTACCTAACGAGGCTTTTCTTATACCCCCATGTACTTCAACCTTTGGGATGCATGTCTATATGGTGTATTTGCTTACAACTAGTACCATTGCTTTGCACTAAGGTATGATTTGCAAGCTTCTTATTTTGCCTTCTTAGTTTGGGGCACCTGACATCTGGGGCAAGAAAAACTGAAGAAAATGGCGTCTGCTGCCTCTTTTATACCCCTGCCGCACTGACGTCAGGGACGAAGCTTCGATAACCGACACCGGACCAAGGCTTTGGAATTCAGGCCGACTGCGGGACCGCCTGACGGCAGGATAACCCAAGTCTGATAAATGCAGCAGCATAACCACTCGAACATCTACATTTATGGTAGGTACAAAACTACTTTCTTCGTGTTTCACTGTTGCAGTCATTACATTTGGTAATCTGCTGGCACTTTGCCCTCAGTCGGTCTGAATAACAAAGTCTTGGGTCCTGTGTCTGTTGCTGTCTCTTCTTCCATGATGTCAGGGCTGTAAAACATGCAGCCAATGCCATTTTATTCAGTCTTTCTTGCCACGGTGCCCGAAGCAGAAGCAGTTCACAAGTGCCGGTTGGCCGACTCCTGAAATTTTCGTATTCAAATTTCAGAAAGTACAGTTGTGTACCTACCATAAATGTAGATGTTCGAGTGTATTCACTGTTGCAGTCATTACACTTATGTTATCCTGCTGTCAGGCTACCTGCAGTCGGCCTGAATTCCAAAGTCCTGGTCTGGCGTCGGTTGCTGTCGCCTCTTCCCTGACGTCACTGCGCCAGTGTTATATAAGATGCAGCCGACGCCATTTTCTTCAGTTTTCTTGCCCCAGATGTCAGGTGCCCCCAAAAGGGCAGGCTAAAAATATTGCTTATAAAAAGCATGCACTAAAATAAACATTACCTTCATCTACAAACAAATGCAACACATAGGTTGTATAGAATAGAGAAGCACAGATAAGTCCCTGCAAAGAAAGGGGGATGGTGGGTGGATAACCTGGACTGCAACCGTGAATACACTCGAACATGTACATTTATGGTAGGTACACAACTGTACTATGTTCATCGTGTTTCATTGTTGCAGTCATTACACTTGGGTTGAATCCCAAAGCTGAGGTTGGGTGGCTGGGTCTAAATAGAATTAGGAGTGGCAATGAGGCCCCACAGAACTGCAGTGGCAAAGCCTGCTCTGGATTTAGAGTACTGCCTAAACAATGGATGTGAAAAAGTAGGTGGGTCCATATTGTAATGAGCTGAAATGGCAGAGGCATGGATCTTAATTGATGAGAAGGATAGGCTTTTGTCCAGCATCTCAGGTATTGAAAATCTGAGGGATATTTGGTACAAGCGTGTCAATTCCTTGTGCCTGGTTCCAAGCACAGAATCTCTTCCATTTTTCTGCATAAGATTTTCTGGTGGTGGGCCTCCTGGCCTCCTAAAATAACATCCATAACCGCTTTAGAGAGAGGTGTATTCAGAATGGTTACACTGTCCGCCATGCAGCTAGATTTAGGGTTCTGAGTTGGATGTACAGGATCTGATTGTTTTGTTGGGTCAGTAAATGAGGAATTTGAGGCAATGTCCAGGCTGGGCCTTGAGACAAGCTCCTTAGGATTGGGTACCAATGTTGGCGTGGCCAATCTGGGGCAATCAGTATCATTTGTGGCTTCTCTTGTCTGACCTTGGAGGAGTACCTTGGGGAGGAGAGGCAGCGGAGGAAAGGCATATACTGTAAGGGTGTTCCAGCTGAATGACAAAGCATCCACTTTCCATGCTTTTGTGATAAATCCTTGTGCAGAATCTCTGTAGTTGGCAGTTGTGAGGGGAGGCAAATAGATCTATGTCTGGGAATCCCCATTTCCTTATGTTGAATATCTGTGGATCTAGTTTCCACTCGTGAGGATCCATGAGGTTTCTGCTTAGTCTGCCAGAGCATTTGTTTTTCCTGGCAGGAATTGTGCTTGCAAGTGTACTTGGTAAATCAATGCTGTGTTCCACAAAGTCGTGGCTTGTCTGCAGAGGGGGTAAGAATGTGTACCTCCCTGCTTGTTTATGTACCACATGACTTTAGTATTGTCCGTCCTTATCAGCAGCTGTCCTGGATGAAGTAGGTCCATGAAGGCTGTCAGGGCATTTTGTACAGCTAGCATCTCTTTTTGATTGATGTGAAGATGCCATTGGCTTGCGGGCCATGTGCCCTGAAGACATTTTCCTGCCATGTGGGCCCCCTAGGCATAATCTGATGCATCTGTTAGTGTTTGCTGGCTGTGGGTAAAGTGAATGGCTGTCTCTTGTTGTGGTGACATGCCTGTGCCCACCATCGAAACTCCTTTTGCAGGCAAGGAATGAGTAAAATTAATGATTCCAGGCTGTGGCAATGTTGAGTCCAAACACTTTTTAGGTACCATTGTAGCTTCCTTATATGCTGTTTTGCATATGGAATTAGCAGAATGCAGGATGCGATGAAGCCCAGAGCCTGCAGAATTGTTCTTGCAGTTAACTGGGTCTTTGTTGCCATGCTTTCGAAGTAAGAAGTCAGTTGCCTTTGTTTGTCTGGCGTGAGATAAGCCATCTGGGAAGTTGTATTTAAGCTTGCTCCCAGGGATATTATCTCTTGAGGGGGGGGTACTAGTTTTGATTTATTTTCATTTACTGTGTACCCTAGGCAAATTAGTAATCTTTTTACAAACGCCAGATGCTTTAGTAGAATGTCTTTGGTCTCTGCTTGAATAAGGCAGTCATCCAAGTAGGGATATATTTGAATTCCTCTTTGTCTGCAAAATGCAATTACTGGTGCCAGGCATTTTGTGAAGACCCTGGGTGCAATAGATAAGCCAAAGGGCAGTGCAGAGAATTGGTAGTGCATTGAGCCAGCTATGAATCTGAGATATCTTCAGCAAGATTGTCTGATTGGGACATGCAAGTATGCCTCTTTGAGGTCCAAAGTTACAAGCCAAGCCTTTTTTCCCAGCATGGGCAGAAGCTGCTGCAGAGTCAACATTTTGAATTTTGGAACGTCCTGAAAAGTATTTAGAATAGACAGGCCCAGAATTGGTCTCCAGGCTTTGTCCTTTCCTGGTACTAAGAAAATTCTTGAGTAAAATCCTTGTCCCTGCTCTTGTTGTGGCACTGGCTGAATATCCCTCATGTTCCTGAGATGAAACTTGTTTTTGTGCCTCTGCCCATTGATTGTGTGGCAGGTCTGTCATACCTTTTGCCTTTGGAAGGGTGTAAAAGTGGAACCTGTAACCCTGAGAGACTATATTTATGACCCATTTGTCCTGGGTGATCATGTGCCAATTTTCTGAAAAAAGTGCTAGCTTTCCCCTTAAGGGTGCTGTCAAAAGATAAGTGTTTGGCATTGGCAGAGGGTAGTCATTGGTACTGTTTCCTATATGGCTGTGATTTGTCTTTTCCGCTTTTGGAGGTAGAAGCACCCCATTGTTTGGGCCTGTATGAGCCCTGGGGCTGATGTCTGCCTCTAGGGTGTCTGTATCTGCCTCTCTTTGGCCTGTCTGACACTGGAAATGGCCAGTTCCTGCTAAATCTGGGTGGATGTACCTGTAAGAAATCCTTTACTGTCTGCATAGATTGAGCTTTATCCTCCATTTTCAATACCTCTTCTGCTTTAACACCAAACAAAGTATCATGCTGTAATGGAGCATCCAATAATTTTGCTTTAACATGATCAGGCAGATTCTGTTCCTTTAACCAAGCATGCCTTCTAATGACAGAACCTGCAAGAGGCCTCCAGTGAATAAAAACCACATTGCAAAGTATGCTTTCCCATTTGTTCAGCTGCATGCAATAAATCCTGCATTTCCTTATTCTCAGAACATTCAGAAATTGTCAACATTTTCTGTTTTAGTAATGACATTAAGTATTGCTGATAAGTAAGCATATGAAACTGACAATTTAAAGCCCTTACAGCCAAGGTAGCAGAAGTGTAAACTTTTTTCCCCCATCTGTCCAGTGCCCTTGAATCCCTATCTGAGGGGACAGGGTTTTTTGCAGTAGAGGGCTTGACCTCTTTGGGACCCCGAGATATAGTTTCTGGGTCAGCAGCAGGGTTTTTATATAAAAATTTATGAGAATCTGGAACCCTGTGGTATGTCTGGATTTAACAGGTGCAGGAGGTAAAGAGTCGGGAGACAGTCAGGACTCTGAAAATACATCATCTACAATGTCTAGATCAGGTGGAATAGCAAGAGGTCTGTGCTGAGGTAGTAGAAGAAAGTCTCTGAGCCTTTTCTTAGATTCTGAGTAATCTTGGCTCTCCCAGTGGAAATGCTCCCTCATGGTATGCAGGGTTTCCCCAAAGGAATAATCCTGAGGAGGAGAAGCTGAAGAAATAGATTCTTCAGCATCAGAATCCTCATAGGGAGGAATAGAGTATCCCTCTTCTGAAGAGGAGTCAGAGGAAATGAAAACCTGATCAGAGGAATCCTATTCAGTGTCTTGCCTAGGCCTCTTATCAGGAGGGGGATGGGAACCCCTGATCAAAGTAATTAGGTCTTCGGCCATTTTGAGCATCTGTTTCTTAGGCATGGAGGTCTGCCCTGAATAATGCTGTACTTGTTTCCTTGTCTTTAAAGCTGTTTTAGTCTTTGTCTTGGATGCTAATGTTGGCTTGATGTAAAGCTGTGTAGGTCTGAAAACACCCTCAGAAGCCAATGCCTGCTCAGCGGCTCCGGACCCATCTGGAGGATTAGTTTCCAAAGGCCCGATACCTTGAGTATCC
Source organism: Protopterus annectens (assembly GCF_019279795.1). Taxonomy (NCBI): domain Eukaryota; kingdom Metazoa; phylum Chordata; order Ceratodontiformes; family Protopteridae; genus Protopterus; species Protopterus annectens. Next base: position 602,304,541 of record NC_056750.1, on the reverse strand, counting down.
AGAGGCCTAGCTGTCACCACGTGGGAGTCGGAGGCGGCTTGTGGCTCTGAGGTAGCGGGTGTCAGGGGCTGCGAAAGCGCCTCACTGAGAACCGGCGAGTGGCCTAGAAGACATTTTGTCTGTTTTGGACCACAGATGCCTGTCCTTTTCTTTTTCCTTGCGCTTTTTATGAACTCCGGTCGTTGGCTGTTCCGACTGCATCATATAGTTAAACCTTCGGCCAAAGTAATGAAATGCAAAATCGTACCAATGCTTAATAGTGCGTTGGTTAAATCTAGCACAAAACCGACAACTAGCAACGTCGTGGTCAGGGCCTAGGCAAGGAATAGTCAGAATGAAAATCCTTATGAGGTATTTGCTTCCCACAAGAAATACAGTTAACTTTTTCTGACATCAGTCTGAAGCAAGAAAAGTTTCCCCAACTGGGTACTTAGCTTTATTGAAGACTTCGGATCTGAAATTCAATTTCGAAAATCTCAGGAGTTGGCCGAACGGCACTTGCGAACTGCTTTTGCTTCGGGCACCGCGCGTCAAGAAAGACTGAAGAAAATGGTGTCGGCTGCATCTTATATACCCCTGGCGCACTGACGTCAGGGAAGAGGCGACAGAAACTGACGCCGGACCAGGACTTTGAAATTCAGGCCGACTGCGGGTAGCCTGCCAGCAGGATAACCCAAGTGTAATGACTGCAACAGTGAAACATGATGAACATCCAAAGTCTTCAAACTAAAGCGAAGTACCCCATTGGGGAAACTTTTTCTTGCTCCTTACCGATGTCAGTAAAAGTTGTTAATTGCATTACTTTTGGGAAGCAAAAAACAAGTACCGGAGACAGGATAGCAAACGCCTTTAGTTTTAATTCAACCACAAGTACACCAAGCACAGAAAATAACGTATGAACGCCTTCCACAAACCATGCGTTTTCGTCACAAATGGACTTCATCAGATAAATAATCAATTACAAATACTCCTTATATACCTAATTGAAAACATCACAACCTATCAAATACACTCTACATTATAAATGCACTAATCAAATTTCAAACTAATAAATTAAGTATGTTCTCAATCTCATTTAAAATAAGTTAGAAAAACTGTATTATATAATTTAATTGATATAATTAAAATACTTTTTACCACAAGAATAAAACACATTCACTAAGAAATACTTTCATTTAATAAATAATATTTAAAAATTTATATAAATAAATGTTAAAAACATTTTACTTAAAGAAGAAAAGAAAAACATTTATTTTATGAAAGAAGGACATCTACTGGTGAAAACCATAAACTACACCCTGTTTTTCATATCTTTGTTGATCTCATTTTTAGTAAGGGTAAAATTGAAATATTTTCATTTAATCCAGGTGTTTTGTTCGCTTCTAAAGCCACTTGCCACCATAGTTCCCTGTAGGCTATTATCTCTTCCCAGGGGCCCCCTCTAATATCTGTACCTACATAATCTAAAACAAAAAACAGAAATTTTGCATTTGAACATACTTTTGTATGTCTAAAAATAGCATTTGTCTCTTTCCTTTTTTACATCATACATATGTTCATATATTCGTCTCTTTAAAGTTCTTTCTGTCTTTCCTACATAGAATGAAGGACATTCCACGCATATAGCTAGGTATATTAGGCCCCTGGATTCACAATTATAATAACCCTTACTGTTTAACCATCTTTCTCTACTTACCAAAAATATTTTATCTTTATTAATAATGTAGTCACATTGTTTACATCTCCCACATTTATAAGTGCCCATTTTTGTTCTAGCTCCCTTTTCCATTTTTGTATTATTTCCCATATTATTTTCTAAAAATCCTTTAATATTAGTAGTATTCTTAAACACTACCCTAGGTGCATCTTTCGGTAGTCCTTCTAAATCTGTTAGGGTCCTGAATCTTTCCCATTCTTTACAAAACACTGTTTTTATGTTTTTATTTAATAAATTATATTCAAGAGTAAGGGATTGTTGAAAATTTTCATTTTTTCTATTTTCCTTTTCATACACATCTTCTCTTATACCAAGAATAGGTTTGAACCTATCACCTCTTCCTCTTTCCACTTCAGCCCTAATTTCCTTAATAAACTCTGCTGGGTATTCTCACTCCAGGAACATTTTTTCCAACAAATCACATTCTAGAACAAATTTATCATCATTACTTGTCATCCTGGACCCCCTTACAAACTGCCCTTTCACTATATTCTTTTTAGTATAAAAAGGGTGGGCACTCTTAAAATGTAAATAGGAGTTCACATATGTGGGTTTTCTGTAAACTTTTGTTTCAAAGATTTTGTTCTTTATTGTTATTTCTACATCCAAGTACTGTATGCTTTCTTTGGAATAATTATATGTGAATTTCAAGAACTCCGTAGTCTCTCCTATATATTTAATAAAGTGTCTAGTCCCCCTATCCAAAAAATTAAAATATAGTCGAGAAACCTCTTATATAACGTCCAATGTTTAACAAAGGTTGATTTAAAAATGAACTTCTCCTCCCAAGTTTGCAAAGGTAGGTGCACAAGCAGCTCCCATTGCTACTCCTTGCAACTGTCGAAAATATTCGCCATTAAAAATGAGAAAATTGTTTTTCAATACCAAATCCATTAAGCTTGTGCACACCACCTTTTCTTCCTGGGTCAACCTTGTATTTCCAAAAAGTTCATCTTCAAACATGCACATACCTGCCTCATAGGGAATTGACCCAAATAAATCAATAATATCAATTGTAACAAAAATTAAGTCGTCATGAATTAAGTCTGCATTTAAACTTCTCAATAAATCCCATGAGTCTCTTAAAATAGCTTATTTTTGGACCCATATGTGTTTAGTCTTAACATCTACATATTTGGCTAAAGAACTAGTTTTGGACCCCCCCGCTGAGACAATGGGTCTCAGTGGGGGTTCCAAACTATTTTTGTGAATTTTCGGAATTCCAAATATGACTGGAATCTTCGGTTTCTCTATCTTCAAAAAATAATAGGTTTTTATATCTACAAGATTCTCTATTAACATACCTTCTAGTATGTTGTCTATTTTTTGATAGGCCATATTTATTTCATTTCTAGAAACTTCACTATATTTCACCTCATCTCTCAGAATTCCATTCATCTTTCCTTCATATAAAATGACATCCATCACAACTATACCTCCACCCTTATCCGGTTTCATTACCCATATATCCTTACTACTTTTCAACTCTTCTAATTTTTTATGCTCATGGGGGTAAAGGTTGTGATGGACTTTATTAAACTTTATATTTTTCTCCATATTCCTAACTTCTCTTTCCATTATTTTTTCAAAGTTTCTTAACTGTAAATGAATAGGTGGATTAAAAGTGGATTTTTTTGTTAATGCTTTGTCTCCTATTTGATTCCCCATTACTTTAGTATCTGGATTTAATCCTTCTTTATGGAACAACAACTCTAAATTCAGTTTCCTAAGAAAAAGCTTCATATCTATTAAAGTTTGTGTAGAATTACCTTTTATAAACGGTATAAACTTAAAACCCTTTTCCAATAACTTAAAATGCTGAGAATCCAATTTTAAGCTACTAAAGTTATAAATAGTGAAGCCCCCTAGAGTGTGTTTATGGTCTTCTACTACTATGTTTGTAGTAAGTTCAGTTTCATTCGGGTTGGGGGTCACTAAATCTAGTATCTCTCCCTCCCCCTTCTCCCCCCTCGCTTTTGAAAATTTCCATTCCATCTTTTTTCGACTACTGTCCAATTTCCCCTTCCAACTCCTTCTAAGGGGGGAAATTCCGTATCATAATCATTTCTATCTCTATCAAAACCTACATCACTTTCTATAGGTTTTCCTGTGACATTTTCATTATAATTATAATGACTATCATACTGGTATTTATAAACAGTAGGTTTTGGGTAACTAACCTGATTTTCATAATCTTGAATATCCCTCCTTAATTTGTCCATCTTCCTATTCACTAGTAGTTTACATTTTTCATCAACTTCTTATTTTAATTTAAAATATTTCTGTCTTTCTACCTCTATTTCAAATATTAAATCATCTCTAATAATTTCATTTTTATTAGAGATGATTTAATATTTGAAATAGAGGTAGAAAGACAGAAATATTTTAAATTAAAATAAGAAGGTGATGAAAAATGTAAACCACTAGTGAATAGGAAGATGGACAAATTAAGGAGGGATATTCAAGATTATGAAAATCAGGTTAGTTACCCAAAACCTACTGTTTATAAATACCAGTATGATAGTCATTATAATGAAAATGTCACAGGAAAACCTATAGAAAGTGATGTAGGTTTTGATAGAGATAGAAATGATTATGATACGGAATTTCCCCCCTTAGAAGGAGTTGGAAGGGGAAATTGGACAGTAGTCGAAAAAAGGTGGAATGGAAATTTTCAAAAGCGAGGGGGGAGAAGGGGGAGATACTAGATTTAGTGACCCCCAACCCGAATGAAACTGAACTTACTACAAACATAGTAGTAGAAGACCATAAACACACTCTAGGGGGCTTCACTATTTATAACTTTAGTAGCCTAAAATTGGATTCTCAGCATTTTAAGTTATTGGAAAAGGGTTTTAAGTTTATACCGTTTATAAAAGGTAATTCTACACAAACTTTAATAGATATGAAGCTTTTTCTTAGGAAATTGAATTTAGAGTTGTTGTTCCATAAAGAAGGATTAAATCCAGATACTAAAGTAACAGGGAATCAAATAGGAGACAAAGCATTAACAAAAAAATCCACTTTTAATCCACCTATTAATTTACAGTTAAGAAACTTTGAAAAAATAATGGAAAGAGAAGTTAGGAATATGGAGAAAAATATTAAGTTTAATAAAGTCCATCACAACCTTTACCCCCATGAGCATAAAAAATTAGAAGAGTTGAAAAGTAGTAAGGATATACGGGTAATGAAACCCGATAAGGGTGGAGGTATAGTTGTGATGGATGTCATTTTGTATGAAGGAAAGATGAATGGAATTCTGAGAGATGAGGTGAAATATAGTGAAGTTTCTAGAAATGAAATAAATATGGCCTATCAAAAAATAGACAACATACTAGAAGGTATGTTAATAGAGAATCTTGTAGATATAAAAACCTATTCTTTTTTGAAGATAGAGAAACCGAAGATTCCAGTCATATTGGAATTCGAAATTAAAATAGTTTGACCCCACTGAGACCCATTGTCTCAGCGGGGGGGTCCAAACTAGTTCTTAAGCCAAATATGTAGATGTTAAGACTAAACACATATGGGTCCAAAAATAAGCTATTTTAAGAGACTCATGGGATTTATTGAGAAGTTTAAATGCAGACTTAATTCATGACGACTTAATTTTTGTTACAATTGATATTATTGATTTATTTGGGTCAATTCCCTATGAGGCAGGTATGTGTATGTTTGAAGATGAACTTTTTGGAAATACAAGGTTGACCCAGGAAGAAAAGGTAGTGTGCACAAGCTTAATGGATTTGGTATTGAAAAACAATTTTCTCATTTTTAATGGCAATTTTTTTCGACAGTTGCAAGGAGTAGCAATGGGAGCTGCTTGTGCACCTACCTTTGCAAACTTGGTCTTAGCAAATTGGGAGGAGAAGTTCATTTTTAAATCAACCTTTGTTAAACATTGGACGTTATATAAGTGGTTTCTCGACGATATTTTATTTTTTTGGATAGGGGGACTAGACACTTTAAAGGACTTTATTAAATATATAGGAGAGACTACGGAGTTCTTGAAATTCACATATAATTATTCCAAAGAAAGCATACAGTACATGGATGTAGAAATAACAATAAAGGACAAAATCTTTGAAACAAAAGTTTACAGAAAACCCACATATGTGAACTCCTATTTACATTTTAAGAGTGCCCACCCTTTTTATACTAAAAAGAATATAGTGAAAGGGCAGTTCGTAAGGGGGTCCAGGATGACAAGTAATGATGATAAATTTGTTCTAGAATGTTTTTTGTTGGAAAAAATGTTCCTGGAGCAAGAATACCCAGCAGAGTTTATTAAGGAAATTAGGGCTGAAGTGGAAAGAGGAAGAGGTGATAGGTTCAAACCTATTCTTGGTATAAGAGAAGATGTGTATGAAAAGGAAAATAGAAAAAAATGAAAATTTTCAACAATCCATTACTCTTGAATATAATTTATTAAATAAAAACATAAAAACAGTGTTTTGTAAAGAATGGGAAAGATTCAGGACCCTAACAGATTTAGAAGGACTACCAAAAGATGTACCTAGGGTAGTGTTTAAGAATACTACTAATATTAAAGGATTTTTAGAAAATAATATGGGAAATAATACAAAAATGGAAAAGGGAGCTAGAACAAAAATGGGCACTTATAAATGTGGGAGATGTAAACAATGTGACTACATTATTAATAAAGATAAAATATTTTTGTAAGTAGAGAAAGATGGTTAAACAGTAAGGGTTATTATAATTGTGAATCCAGGGGCCTAATATACCTAGCTATATGCGTGGAATGTCCTTCATTCTACGTAGGAAAGACAGAAAGAACTTTAAAGAGACGAATATATGAACATATGTATGATGTAAAAAAGGAAAAAGAGACGAATGCTATTTTTAGACATAGGTTCATAGGTTCATAGGTTCATACTAGGCTATCTGCCCGAGGGCATTTACAAGCCTAGCCCATCGTTTTGTGGCTTAGGCCACCCCTTTAGTATGGGGAACTATACCCATTATTTTTCTGTGCCTCTGTCGAGCAGTGACACTGAGGTAATCCCTGGGGTATATCTGCGATCTCCCATCCATTGGTCAGGATTTCTCTTGAACAAGGCCAGCGAGGTGCTCTGCCTCACATGTACCGGGATTTTGTTCCACAGCATAGGAGTCTTTGGGTGATGAATCTATCCCTCCAGCACGCCCTATTAATAGCCGTGTCAAGGTTTAAGTCTCCGCCCTTGTGGCTCTGATGGATCTAGATTTTTGAGGTGAAGCATATTCATCAAATCTGGGTTTGACATGGCCTTGTATGTTAGGCAAAGGTCACCTCTGAGCAAGCGTGTTTACTGAATATAGCTGGAGTTCTTTCAGTCGGGCAGCATAGGACAGATTTTTGAGACCCTTTATCCTTTTGGTAAGGAACTTTGTGGCCTCTCCAGCTGCTGCAAGTGTCGGGTCAGATACATTCGAATGGGGCATTGTACTCAATCATTGGTCTGATGAGTGATGAGTAAAGGAGACTATGACCTCCCTTGATCTAGATGAGAATCCCTTCATGATAAGGTGGGCAATGTAGAAGGTCTTCCTAACTACTTTAGCTACATGGGTGTCGAATGACAGACTACTATCAACCTGGGTCCCCAGGTCCCTGATAACTTCTTCTGTGCTCAGTGGATTGCCACCTATTTGGTAGCTAGGGTAACCTTGTTTTTCGAAGGTATGACTATGCATTTTTGGCATTTAACTTTAGGCCGTGGCTCGCACCAGTTATCCGTTTCTGTGAGACCCTTCTGAAGGATATCTGTGTCAGATGTGTTTTCTACTATGGCCAGTTTGCAGTCATCTGCAAACTTTGTCAGCCATAACCCTCCTGTGTTTGCTTGTACTTTGGAAAAGTAGATGCCAAACAAGAGTGGGCCCAGGACTGAGCCCTGTGGGACACCACTTGTAACAGGCTTTGAGTCTGACATGGGGCCCAGCAGCTCTGACCCTGTGGGTTCTGTCACTCAGCCAGTTTGCAACCCATCTTGTGATGTATGGGTTGACATTTAAGCTGATGAGTTTTTCAATGATACCCGAATGGGGTATTGTATCGAAGGCCTTAGCCAGATCGAGGTAGGCTGTATGGACTGCCTTTCCCTCATCAATGGCTTTGGTGACTGTTTCGAAAAAGTCAACCAAGTTTAAAAGGCATGATCTGCCTTTGACAAAGCCAAACTGGGTTGGATCCAAAGTCTGCAAATTCCCTATGTCTTTATTTATGAGGTCCATTATGATCCTCTCCATGGCTTTGCAGATAAGGCTTGTCAAGCTAATGGGCCGGTTATGTTCAAATGCAAAATTTCTGTTTTTTGTTTTAGATTATGTAGGTACAGATATTAGAGGGGGCCCCTGGGAAGAGATAATAGCCTACAGGGAACTATGGTGGCAAGTGGCTTTAGAAGTGAACAACACACATGGATTAAATGAAAATATTTCAATTTTACCCTTACTAAAAATGAGATCAACAAAGATATGAAAAACAGGGTGTAGTTTATGGTTTTCACCAGTAGATGTCCTTCTTTCATAAAATAATGTTTTTCTTTTCTTTTCTTCTTTTTTAAGTAAAATGTTTTTAACATTTATTTATATAAATTTTTAAATATTATTTATTAAATGAAAGTATTTCTTAGTGAATGTGTTTTATTCTTGTGGTAAAAAGTATTTTAATTATATCAATTAAATTATATAATACAGTTTTTCTAACTTATTTTTAATTAGATTAAAACATACTTAATTTATTAGTTTGAAATTTGATTAGTGCATTTATAATGTAGAGTGTATTTGATAGGTTGTGATGTTTTCAATTAGGTATATAAGGAGTATTTGTAATTGATTATTTATCTGATGAAGTCCATTTGTGACGAAAACGCATGCTTTGTGGAAGGCGTTCATACGTTATTTTCTGTGCTTGGTGTACTTGTGGTTGAATTAAAACTAAAGGCGTTTGCTATCCTGTCTCTGGTACTTGTTTTTTGTCGAGTTTGGTTGGGACATAGCTTGCTTTTCGTGGTTTAGTACTTTTGGGAAGCAAATACCTCATAAGGATTTTCATTTGTACTGTATTCCTTGCCTAGGCCCTGATCACAACGTGCCTTGCTGTCGGTTTTGTGCTAGATTTAAACAACGCACTATTAAGCATCTGTATATTTTTGCTTCTAAATATTTTGGTTCAAGATTTAATTATCCTGAAATGTCGTCGGTTAGCAATCTGACTACCGGAGTTCATAAAAAATACAAAGACAAAGACAGACCGTCGAGGTCCAAAACAGACGAAGCTTCTAAGCCAGTAGCCGGTATTCAGTGAGGCACCTTCACAGTCCCTTTGATACCTGCTACGTTTGAGTTGCAGGCCTCTACCGAGACCCATACGGACTCCGTTATGCTGCGAGATTCTCAGAGTATTAAACTGGCGGATGTCTCTCCCTTGGATGGGTCCAGAGCCGCTGAGCAGGCACTGGCTTCTGAGGGTATTTTCATGCCTCAACATTTTTATATTAAACCGACACCAGCAACAAAAACAAGTTCAAAAACAACTTCTATGTCTAAAAAAAATGACGCATGAGCCGCGTGATCAGGCCCCTATACCTAAAAAACAGATGATCAAAATGTCTGAGGATTTAATTACCTTGATCAGGAGGTTCCCAACCCCTCCCCCCCCCCCTGCTGCTAAGAGGCCTAGGCAAGGCACTGATTATGAATCTTCAGATCATTTTTCCATTTCTTCTGATTCCTCTTCTGATCAGGAATTTTCTCTTCCACCCTATGAGGATCCTGATGCAGAGGAATCCATGCCATCTCCATCTCCTCCTGAGGATTACTCTTTTGGAGAGACTTTGCATACTTTAAGGGAACATTTCCACTGGGAGAGTCAGGACTCCTCTGAATCAAAAAAGAGGCTTAGGGATTTCCTCCTTCCTCAGCATAGGCCTTTGGCAGTACCTACTGTATTAGACATTGTGGATGATGTGTTCTTGGAATCAAGCATGGCTCCTGATTCCCTGCCTCCGGCTCCTAGTAAGCCAGACAGATATTACAGGGTTCCTGATTCCCACAAATTTCTTTTCAAAAATCCTGCTGCTGATCCTAAGACTATTTCTTAGGGTCCCAAGGGTGTAAAAGTCTCTACAGCCAAAAATCCTACCCCTTCTGATAGAGATCCCAGGGTGCTGGATAGTTGGGGTAAAAAGGTTTATACGTCTGCAACCTTGGCAATTAGGGCTTTAAAGTGCCAGCTTCATATGCTTAAATATCAACAGCATGATGTCCTTCATGGATGCATCTGCAGTCATAACAACTGGGTTGTCCTGTCGTCAGGCAGCCCTTCAGTCGGCCGGATTCCAAAGTCCGGGTCCGGCTTCGGCTGATGTCGCACTTCACCCGACGTCATCTCTGTTGGTCTTCGGGTATAAAGGCATCAGCCGACGCCATTTTCCTCAGTCTTTCTTGCCGCGTGGCGCCCGAAGCAGAAGCTGTTCGCAAGTGCCGGTCGGTCGGATCCAGAGATTACTTCTACCGAATACTACTTCGAAGACTTCTAAAGCTAAGTACCCCGTTGGGGACTCTTTCTTGCCTCAGCCGATGTCAGAAAAAGTTAATAATTGTTTAACCTGTGGGAAACAAATACCTCATAAGGATTTCCACTCTTACTGTCTGCCTTGTTTAGGCCCAGCCCACGTAGCAGCCTGTTCAGCCTGTGCTTCTTTCAACCGACGAACGCTTAGGCGTCGGTCGGAGTTTGCTGAACAGTTTTTCGGTTCTGATTTTGCGTATATTATGCCGCCGGATCCTCCGACTACCCAAACTGCTAAAACGCAAAGATAAAGACCGACACTCATGATCCGCGGTTTCGGCCGAAACCATGGTTAAGCAAATCATGAGTGTCTCGGTTTCGCCGAAACCGAGAAAGCTGATCAAAATACAGCAGAATCTATCACTACCACTGAGGCCCCTGCTACTTCTCTTGAATCGGCCTCAGAAATTTTATCCACTACGGTGGTTGCCACTGACTTATCAGACACCATTCCCTTGGATGTGTCTACCCCAGCACGTGGTGCTGCTAGGCCTCCAGCAGCCATGTCCATTAAGGCCTTTGCCAGGGCCAAAGCAGCCAAAACTACTAGAACAGTGCCTGCTAAACCCCTACAACACGGCCCTCTTCTAGTTCACAAATGCTTACCCTGGCAGAAGATTTAATTTCATTAATTAGGGGATCTCAATCTCACCCAGACAGGGCCTCTCAGCCCCCAGAGAAGAGACCTAGGGCAGAGCCCCCCGAGCCTGTGTCCTCTGATGATTCTGCTGATGAATCAGACATAACAGACCAGCCAGAGGCTCCTTTCTCCAATTTTGAAGACTCAGATGCTGAAGAATCCATTCCAGCTGCCTCCCCACCAGAAGAATTTTCCTTTGGGGAACCTTACATGCCATGCGAGAGCAGTTCCAATGGCAGCAGCAGGATTTCTCAGACTCCAGAAAAAGACTTAGAACCTTTCTGCACCTTCCACAACACAGGCCCTTAGCTATACCTCCTGTGCTCTCTGTAGTGGATGATGCCTTCAATGATGTCTGCTCTGCACCAGATTCTTTACCTTCAGCCCCTGCCAAACCAGACAGATTTTACAGGGTACCAGACACTCATCACCACCTTTACAAGGCCCCACTTGCAGACCCCGAAACTATATCCCAGGGTCCCAAGGCAGTAGCCGCGACCACAGCTAAAAACCCAATTCCTTCTGAAAGGGAAGCCAGGTCTTTAGACAGATGGGGCAAAAAGGTTTACACTTCAGCTACTCTCTCAGCTAGAGCTTTAAACTGTCAGTTTCACATGATACAATACCAAGAGTTTATGCTTGATCAGTTAACAAAAAAGCTATCCTCTGATGAATCGATTGATAAGAAATATGTATTAGAAATGGTAAATAACATACAACAGGTTAGTAACCATTCCTTAAAATGTGGCTATGATGCACTGGAGGCTTCATTTAGATCAGCCATGACTGGCACAGTGATAAGAAGGCATGCATGGCTAAAGGAACAAGCTTTACCGGATCATGTTAAAGCCAAGTTATTAGATGCTCCTATGGATAAGACCAGCTTGTTTGGTACACCTGCCCAGCAGGTAATGAAGAAAATGGAAGAAAAGGCAAAATCTGTTCAAACGGTTAAAGATTTCTTGCAGGTCCAACCCCAAGGTTTAGCAGGAACTGGCCTGCCAAAAATTGGTCCTTTCCTGACTCCACAAGATCCCAAAGGGGCAGGAATAGACGTTCCAGAGGCAGAAACCAATCCAGAGGAGGTGCCTACAGAGGACGACAGTGGCAAGGTAACAACAGAGGCACAGACACAACCACTGCCACTACAACAACACAGCCACAGTGACTTAACTCTAAAACCGCCTACCAGGGAACAAATAGCAGCTCCATTAGGCGGCAAATTAACCTTATTTTCAAAGAACTGGCACTATATCACAAAAGACAAGTGGATTTTACAAACCATAGATCAAGGTTACGGTTCCACTTCCACACTTTACCAGTCAAAGAGGAATGCCAAATCTACCTCCAAATCAAAAACAGAGGCTCTACAACAGATAATGCAGTTAGCAAACATGAGAGCTGTGGAAAGAGTGCCAACAACAGAACAAGGAAAGGATTCTACTCAAGACTATTCCTAGTTCCAAGAAAGGAAAAAGTTGGAGACCTATTCTCGACCTGTCCACCTTAAATACATACATCATTGTCCCAAAATTCAAAATGCTGACCCTACAGCAACTTCTTCCCATGCTGGGCAAGGAGTGTTGGCTGGTAACTCTAGATCTCAAGGAGGCATACCTGCACGTCCCCATTCGACCAATCTGCAGAAGATACCTCAGATTTCTTGCAGGATCAGAGCATTATCAATTCTCAGCATTGCCCTTTGGCTTATCTACTGCGCCCAGAGTATTCACAAAATGCCTGGCATCAGTAATCGCCCACTGCAGACTACAGGGAATTCAAATTTACCCATACCTGGACGACTGCCTGCTACAAGGGGACAACAAAAGCAAGTTGACAACAGATTTACAAAGGGTCATTTACTTGCTACAAGCACTGGGATACACAGTCAATTTACAAAAATCAAGGCTGATACCATCCCAGACAAGGACATTCTTGGGCGCGGAATTGGACACAGTAAAACAAATGGCTTTCCTAACTGCAGAAAAACAAAGAGAACTCCCTCTTTACTTCTTGGCACTAACAAAACAGAACAAGTTAACAGCAAGAAAAGTACTGCAGGCCTTGGGCTTCATGGCATCATGCATAATCTTGGTCCCACTTGCCAGACTACATATGAGAAAACTACAGTGGTACCTAAAGAATTTATGGTCCCAACACAGGCACAGCCTAGAAACAGAAATTCCACTAATTCTATGCTTAAAACAGGAGTTCCTATGGTGGGCTCAAGCATGCCAGTCAAACCCAGGGCTACCCTTTCGCAGATGTCAAGCAAGCCAGACCATCACAACAGATGCTTCAGACTAGGATGGGGGGCCCACATGCTGGACAAATGCGTGCAAGGATTGTGGACGCAGGATCAACTTCACCTGCACATCAACCTAAAAGAAATGCTGGCAGTAAAACTGGCAATCCAAAACTTCAGACCATTTCTCAAAGAGGGCCAGTTGATGATAAGGACAGACAACACCACAGTCATGTGGTACATCAACAAACAGGGAGGCACTCATTCATACCCCCTATGCAGAATGACTTTGGAGCTGTGGAACCTGGCACTCAGCTACAACATCCAGATACAGGCAATATTTGTACCGGGAAAAGAAAATACTCTAGCAGACATACTAAGCAGAACCACATCGGATGCCCACGAATGGATGCTACATCCGGACATCTTCAAGACCATCTCAAAGAAATGGGGAATGCCTCAGATAGATCTATTTGCTTCCCCTCTCAATCACCAGCTCAAAAAGTTCTGCACAAGGACATTCCACCCACTAGCATGGAAAGTGGATTCGCTCTCCTTCAGCTGGAAAGGCCTAACAGCATATGCATTCCCACCTCTTCCCTTGATACACAAGGTATTACTAAAAATCAAGGAAGAACGTCCAAGGATAATCCTAATAGCTCCAAACTGGCCAAGACAACACTGGTACCCACTGCTCAGGAGCATGTCTCAGAACAATATGTGGCCAATACCCCTGATGCCTTTGATGTTAACTCAGAACAACTACAGCATCATGCATCCAAACCTAAAAACGTTGCAACTGACTGCATGGAACATCACATAGCAGCAGCTAATCCAGATTTTTCCCAAAGAGTTAAAGACATTATTCTTGAAGCCCGCAGACCTTCAACAAGAAGGAACTATGCAGGAAAATGGAAAAGGTTTGTCATTTGGAGTACTGAAAGAGGAAAAGATGTGTCAAACATAGATATGCCTAACATTCTGGAGTATCTGGCAGAACTTCTACATTCAGGCCTGTCCTACTCCTCCATCAAGATACATGCATCAGCTATATCAGCAGAATACAGCTTTGATCCACCTGTTTTTTCACACCCATTACTCAGACAGTTCCTCAGAGGAATCAAGAATGTAAAACCTCCAAGGAAACCACCATTACCAGCTTGGGACTTGAACTTTGTGCTAGAAAAGTTGACACTATCACCCTTTGAGCCAGCAGCAACAGCAGACCTACAGCATCTATCGTGGAAAACCGCCTTCCTACTGGCAATAACCTCAGCCAGGAGGGTTTCTGAACTCAGGCCCTAATGGCAGTACAACCCTTCCTAATCTTCCATCAAGATAGAGTGTCCATGAGGACTAATCCTACATTTATGCCTAAGGTGGTATCCAGAGTGTCTTTAAACCAGGCAATCCACCTACCTACCTTCTTTCCCAACCCACAAAACAGAGGGGAAAGAATACTGCATACCTTGGATGTACATAGACAGCTACGCTACTACCTGGACAGAACAAAAATGTAGCAGAAAAACTGATCAGCTTTTTGTAGCCTATGCAACAGGAAGGGAAGGAAAAGCTATTTCCAAACAGACAATCTCCAAATGGATAGGAAATTGCATACGGTTCTGTTACTCCTTCCATGGAAAACCAATTCCACAGAACATAAGACCTCATTCTACAAGGGCAACAGCCACTACCACAGCCTTTTTACGAGGAGTGGCAACCAAAGACATTATTGAGGCGGCTACTTGGACCTCCGTGCATACATTTGCCAAGCATTATAATTTGCCTCTATATTCCAGATCCCGAGCAGGGTTTGCCACTGCTGTACTGCAAGGGATCCTAAACACACCATAATCTAGTTTCTTCCTCCTCCCTAGTTGGCTATGGTATTCTACCCAGTTGTTATGACTGCAGATGCATCCATGAAGGACATAGTACAGTTTTGTACCTACCATAAATGTAGATGTCCGAACTGGATAGCATCTGCAGTCAGGATTACCCTCCCTCCTTCCCTCTGTGGTACTCCTAGGGTGTTTACCCTCCTAATAGCTAGCTGGTGGGGGAGTCTTTATGGTGTATTTGTTGTATATATGTACATACATGCTTATTTTTGTGTTTACCACTATCTTTTGGAAACATTGGCATTTATCCAAAATTTTTAGCCTTCAAGAGGGCTACTGGCATCTGGGGCAAGAAACACTGAGGAAAATGGCGTCGGCTGATGCCTTTATACCCGAAGACCAACAGAGATGACGTCGGGTGAAGTGCGACATCAGCCGAAGCCGGACCCGGACTTTGGAATCCGGCCGACTGAAGGGCTGCCTGACGACAGGACAACCCAGTTGTTATGACTGCAGATGCTATCCAGTTCGGACATCTACATTTATGGTAGGTACAAAACTGTACTTTATGGGCTTACTGTAATAGAAAATGATGTTGATTTCTGATTGTGTGGAAAATAGAGTTACAGGAATTATTGCATTCAACAAAACAGGTTGGAAAGCATACTTTGCACTGTGGTTTGATTCATTGGAGGCCTGTTGTAGGGCCGCCGTTACTGGAGCTGTTGATTAGAAGGCATGCCTGGCTCAAGGAGCAAAATCTGCCTGATCATGTTAAAGCTAAATTGTTGGATGCCCCTTGGCAGCATGATACTCTGGTAATAAGGCAGAAGAGGTTTTAAAGAAAATGGAAGACCAAGCTAAATCTATGCAACTATAAAAGATTTCTTGCAAGTGCAGCCAGCCAGGTTCAGTAGGCACTGACCTACTAAAAATTGGTCCTTTCCTGTGTCCAACAGAGCCACTCAGCAAATCCCGGCGCTCAAAAGGCTCCCGATACCAGTCACAGGGTTCTTACAGGTCAAAGCAATGGGGTGCCTCCACCTCCAAATCTGGAGGAAACAAAGCACAACTATACAGTACGCAGTCTCAATGACTTTCCTCTACCATCACCAAGCACTTATCTTTTGGCAGCCCCCTTGGGGGGAAAACTAGCACTTCATGCACAAAATTGTCAGATAATTACCCAGGACAAGTGGGTATTAAACATAGTATCCCAGGGGTAGATATTTAATTTCCATACTTTGCCAATTCCAAATGGATGGCTGGCTCTGCCACAAAACCAGTTGGTAGAGGCCAGAAACAAGTCAGGTCCCTCATGGATATGGGGGCTATTCAACCAGTTCCAGAAAAGGAAAAAGGATGAGGTTTTTATTCAAGAGTTTTCGTGGTACCCAGAAAAAGATAATTCATGGTGTCCAATACTGGACTTATTGATTCTGAACACGTTCCTGGACATTCCAAAATTCAAAATGCTGACTTTACAACAGCTACTGCCTATGCTAGGCAGGAATACTTGGTTAGTAACTCTAGACTTGAGGCATACCTGCATATCCCAATAAGGGAATCATGCAGAAAATACCTCCGCTTCAAAGCAGATTTTTTTGCATTACCAATTCTCTTCACTGCCTTTTGGCTTATCTACTGCGCCCATGGTCTTTACAAAGTGCCTGGCGCCAGTAATTGCATTCTGCAGACAAAGAAGCATTCAAATTTATCCTTATCTGGATGATTGTCTCATTCAAGCAGAGAACAAGGACACTCTTCTTCAACATCTGGCGTTTGTAAAAAGGCTTTTAGCATGACTAGGATAACACCATAAACGAAAAGAAATCACAACTGGTGTACCCTCTAAAATAATTACATTGCTGGGTGCAAGCTTGTATACATCTGCCCAGATGGCTTACCTCACGCCAGACAAAGGCAACAGATGACATACTTTAAACAAATGGCAACAAAAACCCAGTTATCTGCAAGACACATTCTGCAGGCTTTGGGGTTCATGGCATCCTGCATTCTACTAATTCCATATGCGAGACTGCATATGAGGAAACTTGTGCTGGAAAAACTCACCCTGCCTCCTTTCGAACCAGCAGCTACTGCGGATATAAAATTTCTATCTTGGAAAACAGCTTTTCTTTTGGCAGTCACTTCAGCAAGAAGGGTTTCAGAACTACAGGCTCTCAATGCAGTGGAGTCTTTTATTATATTTTACCCGGAGAGGCTGTCCCTCAGGACCAATCCTTCTTTTATGCCTAAAGTGGTATCCAGTGTGGCTCTTAACCAGACCATTCACATGCCAACTTTTTACCCAAATCCGCAGAACAAGGGGGAGTGGATTCTGCATTCATTGGATGTACACAGACAACTAAGATTCTACCTAAATAGGACCAAATCTCTAAGAAAGTCTGAGCAACTACTGCTAGCATTTGCTGCATGGTCAGAGGGGAAGGCTATATCAAACAGACAAATTCTAAGTGAATAAGCCACTGCATTCGTTTCTATTTGCACCATGGTAAAACTGTGCACAAGGGGATCAGATCACATTCCACCAGGGCAGCCTCTACTTCAGCAGCTTTTCTCAGAGAGGTTCCAACCAAAGACATTCTAGAAGCTGCTACTTGGAACTCTGTTCATACCTTCACAAAGCATTATCATTTACCTGTCTTCTCCAAATCCAGGGCAGGCTTTGCCAGTGCAGTCTTGCAGGGCCTTATAGCTGCTCCTAATGCTGTTTAGTCCCATCCTCAACTTTGGGATTCTACCCAAATGTAATGACTGCAACAGTGAAACACGAAGAACATAGTACAGTTGTGTACACTTACCATAAATGTAAATGTTCGAGTATTCACTGTTGCAGTCCGGGTTACCCACCCACCATCCCCCTTTCTATACCTTTTCTTTCCATCACTATACTCAAAAGCCTTTGTGGTGTATTTGCTTTTAGTTGAAGGTAAAGTGTATGTTTCTAAAAGTGCATTTATATATTTACTGTTTACATATTAATATTTTTGCTCCCCATTTGGGGGCACTTGACATTTGGGGCAAGAAAAACTGAATAAAATGGTGTCTGCTGCATGTTTTATACCCCTGATGACCTGACATCATGGAAGAAGAGACAGCAACCGATGCAGGACCCAAGACTTTGTTATTCAGGCCGACCTGAGGGCAGCCTGCCAGCAGATTACCCAAATGTAATGAC
Organism: Protopterus annectens; assembly: GCF_019279795.1. Lineage (NCBI taxonomy): Eukaryota > Metazoa > Chordata > Ceratodontiformes > Protopteridae > Protopterus > Protopterus annectens. The sequence continues at coordinate 602,286,315 of NC_056750.1, read as the reverse complement.
TGCAACAGTGAATACACTCTAACATCTGCATTTTATGGTAAGTGTACACAACTGTACTTTTCCCATCCACTCTTCAAGATTTCTCTTGAAGAGAGCCAGTGAGGTTGACATGTATGGGAAGTCTGTTCCAGAGCATGGGGAGTCTCTGGGTTATGAACCTGTCCCTCCAGCATGTTCTGTTTGTTGTGTTAATGAGGTTGAGGTCTCTGGACCGTGTAGTGTGGAGGGATTGGGACGACTTTAGATGGAGCATTTCTAACAGAGCTGGGTCAGACATGGCTTTGTAAGTCAAGCAGAGATCACCTCTTAGTAGACGATGAGAGAGAAAGAATAGCTGGAGTTTTTTGAGTCTGTTCATGTAAGACATGTGTTTAAGGCCTAGGATCCTCTTCGTGAGGTACTTTTGTGGCCTTTCTAGCTGTTACATGTGTCTAGTGAGGAACATGCCAAATGGGGGCATTGTATTGGCCTAATGAGGGAAGAGTAGTGAGAGATGATGACTTCTTTCTTCCTGGATGCAAAACCCTTGGTAATGAGATATGCCACATAGAAGGACTTTCTGACCACAGTGGCAGTGTGATGGTCAAAGGAGAGGTTGCTGTCAACCTGTGTCCCCATATCTCTTATAACGCCTTCAGTGTTCAGTGGGCTCCCATCGATGTGGTAATTAGTGGGAACTGAGCTTTTCCCAAAGGGGATGACTACGCATATTTTGGCATTAAGCTTAAGGCCATGGTTTCGCCACCAGTCATTAGTCTCAGTGAGGCCTTTCTGTAGGATGTCTACATCACGTGGGGAGTTAGTAGTGGCTCCCATCATGCATCTGTCTGCAGACTTGGTAAGCCAGAGTCCCTCTGTGTTGGCCTGGACTTCTGAGAAGTAGATGCCCAACAAGAGAGGACCTAGGACCGATCCCTGTGGTACTCCACTCGTGACTGTTCGGCAGTCTTATTTGGAGTCCACTACTTTCACACTGTGGGTCCTATCTGTGAGCCAATTTCCAGCCCAACTAGTGATACAGGGGTTGAGATCTAGTTTGGTGAGTTTATCAGTAATTCCTGAGTGGGAAGTGGTATCAAAGGCCTTGGCTAGATCGAGGTAGGCTGTATGAACTGCCTTGCCCTCATCCACAGCTCTGGTGACTTAACGTCAACCAGGTTGAGCGGGCATGATCTACCTTTCACAGAACCAAATTGCGTGGGATCTAGAGATGTTCATCGTGCATACAGCTGCAGTCATTACAGATGGGTTATCCTGCCATCAGGCGGGTCCTCGGTCGGCCGAATTCCAATGTCTAGGTCCAGCGTCGGTTGTCATCGCTTCTTCCCTGACGTCAGTGCGGCAAGGGTATAAAAGAGGCCATTTTCTTCAGTCTTTCTTGCCGCACGGTGCCCGAAGCAGAAGCAGTTCGCAAGTGCCGGTCGGCCATCTCCTGAGATTTATGAACAGTATTTCAGCTGAAGTCTTCTGTAAAGCTAAGTACCCCATTGGGGAAACTTTTCTTGCCTCAGACCGATGTCAGACAAAGTTAATAATTGCATTTCTTGTGGGAAGCAAATACCGCATAAGGATTTTCACTCTTTCTGTATACCTTGCTTAGGGCCAGACCACGACGTCTCGGCTTTTTGTGCTAGGTTCAACAAACGCACTATTAAGCGTTGGGCAGAGTTCGCCCTTCATTATTTTGGCAAAAAATTTAATTATATCATGTCGTCGGATACACCGACGCCAGTTTTAGGCAAAAGACACAAAGACAAGGACCGACATCCGAGGTCTGCACAGAGTACTGAAACCACGCTTAGGCCGACTACCGGTTCTCCGGTTCTCAGTGAAGCGCCTACGCAGCCCCTGACTACCGATGAAGCTAATTTACCGGTGTCTTCAGTACCCGAGGTCGCAGGCTCCTCAGTCTCCATTCCCACGGCAGATACCGACGCCACTCTTGGCAGGGAAACTGAAAATTTAGTGAGGCCTGCCATTTCTGAAGGCGTCTTCAGGCCTTCCACCTTCTCTATTAAATCCTTCACTAAATCTAAAACTGCTATCAAAACTAAAAAAACTGGGTCCTCAGACCTCCTCTCAAGGCCCTATGCCTAAAAAACAGATGCTTAAAATGGCTGAGGATTTGATAACTCTCATCAGGGGTTCTCAACCCCCCTCTGACAAAAGACCCAGATTGGAGGAAGACTACCCTTCTTCAGACCAGGCTTCTATTACCTCAGACTATTCTGAGGACCAGGATTATGCTTTTTCCCCTTTTGAAGACTCTGATGCTGAGGAGTCTATTCCCTCTGTCTCCCCCCCCTGAGGGCTACTCTTTTGGGGAAACCCTGCATACATTGAGGGAGCACTTCCACTGGGAAGGCCAAGATTACTCAGATTCCAAGAAAAGGCTCGGAATTTCTACTGCTCCACCAGCATAGGCCCCTGGCTATCCCTCCTGTTTTAGATATTTGGGATGATGTGTACGCAGAAGCCAGTCTTAATCCAGATTCTTTACCTCCAGTCCCTGTTAAACCAGACAGGTATTACCGGGTTCCTGATTTTCACCAGTTCCTTTATAAAAGCCATACTGCTGACCCAGAAACAATCTCACAGGGTCCCTAGGGGATAAAGGGCCACTACTGCTAAAAACCCCTTACCTTCAGAGAGAGATTCTAGAGCATTAGAAAGGTGGGGAAAAAAGGTGTACACATCAGCCACTTAAACCATGAGGGCATTAAACTGTCAATTTCACATGTTAAAGTACCAACACTTTTTGTTATCTCAGCTGAAAAGCAAAATGACACAAACAGAACAACCAGATTTGAAAGAGTTGCAGGATTTGTTGCATGGAGCAGAGCAAGTGGGTAAACATACCTTGCAGTGTGGTTTTGATGCTTTAGAGGCCTCATGTAGAGCTGCTGTCACAGGGTCTGTCATACGTAGACATGCTTGGCTCAGAGCAATCCTTACCAGGTCATGTCAAAGCAAAGTTATTAGATGCACCACTTCAAAAAGATGTATTGTTCGGTGTTAAAGCTGAGGAGGTACTAAAGAAAATGGAGGAAAAAGCGAAATCTATGCAAACAGTTAAAGATTTCTTGCAGGTGCAACCTCCACGCTTCAGCAGAAACTGGCCTTCAAAAAATTGGCCCTTTCCAGCCATGGACAGATCACAAAGGGGCGGATACAGACGCCCAAGGGGTAGAGGACAACCTCAAGGATCTTAGAGCTAAACGGTGGCAAGCACCAACCCCAAGAGGTGGAGAAGATAGACCACAGTCATTTAGAAAACAGACACAATGACTTCCCCCCTACGCCTGCCAAACAAAGTTATAATGGCAGCACCTTTGGGTGGAAAACTGGCTTTATTTTCAAAAAACTGGCACATTCTTACAAAAGACAAATGGATTCTGGACATTATAGACAGGCTACAAGTTCCATTTTCACACCCTTCCAAAAATGAGAGGCTTGCCAAACCTGCCACAAAATCAGTGGGCAGAGGCACAAAGACAAATTTCCGCTCTCATGAATATGAAAGCAATTCAAGAGGTACCTGCAAAAGAACAAGGTCAAGGTTTTTATTCCAGACTATTTCTGGTACCAGGGAAGGACAAAGATTGGAGACCCATCTTAGACCTATCCATCCTAAACACACATCTACAGGTACCAAAATTCAAGATGCTCACATTACAGCAGCTTCTTCCCATGCTGGGCAAGGAGTCTTGGCTGGTAACGTTGGACCTCAAGGAGGCATACCTGCATGTCCCTATCAGACAAGATTGCAGAAGATACCTCAGATTTCTTGCAGGTTCAACCCATTACCAATTCTCTGCATTTCCCTTTGGCTTATCTACTGCACCCACAGTGTTTACGAGATGCCTGGCATCAGTAATTGCCTTCTGCAGACAACAAGGAATACAAATCTACCCATATCTGGACGACTGCCTGATCCAAGCGGACAGCAAGGACATTTTATTGCAACATCTGGCGTTTGTAATAAAACTGTTAAACTACCTGGGATACACAGTGAACAAAAAGAAATCAAAACTAATACCTTCTCAACAGATAATTTTCCTGGGTGCCAGCTTAAATACAACCACCCAGATGGCCTACCTCACGCCAGACAAACAAGGGCAACTGTCTCAATACTTCAACAAAATGGCAACTTTAACCAGACTAACTGCAAGGAAAGTCCTGCAGGCTCTGGGTTTCATGGCATCTTGCACCCTACTGATACCAAAGCTGCATATGAGGAAACTACAATGGTACCTAAAAAACTTATGGTCTCAACACAGCCACAGCTTGGAAACAATTATACCACTCATTCCATGCCTTCAAAAGGAATTTTTGTGGTGGGCTCAAGCATGCCAAAGAAACACAGGTCTCAATTTACCTCAAGCAACTCAAATCATCACAATGGACGCCTCAGACTATGCCTAGGGAGTACACATGGCAGATGAGTGCATTCAGGGAAAATGGTCCCAAAAAGATAAGCACCTGCACATCAACCAAAACGAGATGCTAGCCATACAAAATGCTCTTATGACCTTCAAAGACCTACTGCATCCAGGCCAGCTATTGATAAGGACAGACAACACCACAGTCATGTGGTACATAAGCAAACGTGGGAACTCATTCATACCCCCTGTGCAGGCAAGCCATGACCCTGTGGAACATAGCTCTGGAATTACAAATTCAACTACGGGCAGAATTCCTGCCAGGGAAGGAAAACACACTGGCAGACAATTTAAGCAGAAATATGACAGACCCACACAAATGGAAGTTGCATCCTCAAGTCTTCTCAAAGATAACTCGGGCATGGGGACAGCCAGACATAGATCTATTTGCTACCCACAGAAATTACCAGTTGAAAAAAATCTGTTCAAGGACCTATCATCCACAGGCCTGGAAAGTGGACGCACTCTCCTTCAATTGGACAACATTGACAGTCTATGCCTTCCCGCCTCTTCTTCTACTGACCAAAGTTCTATTAAAAGCCAGAGCGGAGAGGCCACAAATGATTCTCATTGCTCCAGACTGGCCATGACAGCACTGGTATCCCCTCCTAAAGAGCCTGTCACACTCACCACCATGGATACTACCTCTAGTTCCTCTTCTGTTGTCCCAGCGCAACTACAAAACCCTTCACAGCCAGCTCAAAACCTTAAATCTAGCTGCATGGAGAATACCTTAATTTCCCAACAGACTCTCCTCTCCAAAGAGGTGCAGGATGTCATCTTGGAGGTCAGAAGACCCTCTACTAGATAAACATACTCCGCCAAATGGAAACTATTTTGTTCCTGGAATCAAGAAAAGGGCCAGAATCCTTGGGTAGTAAATATACCCCAAATTTTACAATACCTAGCTGAGATGTTAAACAGTGGCCTTTCCTTCTTCTCCATCAAGATCCACGCTTCAGCCATTTCTGCACAATACAATACAGATCCTCCTTTATTCTCACATCCTCTATTAAGGCAGTTCCTCAGAGGGGAAAAAAATATAAAACCCCCACGGAAACCACCGGTCCCAGCTTGGGACCTCAACTTTGTATTGGAAAAGCTGACCCTGCCTCCTTTTGAGCCGGCTTCTTCAACAGAGTTACAATACTTGTGGAAAACAGCCTTCCTTCTGGCCATTACCTCAGCACGCAGGGTTTCGGAGCTACAGGCCCTCATGGTTGTGCAACCATTCATCACTTTCCATCAGGACAGAGTCTCCTTACGAACTAACCCTACCTTCATGCCAAAGGTGGTATCCAGTGTAGCTTTGAATCAAACTATTCATTTACCTACCTTTTATCCAAATCCACAGAACAAAGGAGAGAGACTACTACATTCCTTGGACATCCATAGACAACTTTGTTATTACTTGGACAGAACAAAGTCATTCAGGAAATCTGAGCAGCTCTTTGTGTCCTATGCTACAGGTGCTCAAGGAAAGGCTATTTCCAAACGGACAATTTCAAAATGGATAGCCCACTGCATACGCTTTTGTTGTTCTTTTCATGGAAAACCTGTGCCTGTATACATCAGATCCCACTCCACCAGGCCTACAGCTACCTCTGCAGCTTTCCTCATGGGGGTCCCTACCAAGGACATTTTGGAAGCAGCTACTTGGAGTTCAGTGCACACTTTCTCCAAGCACTACCACCTTCCACTATACTCAAAATCTAGGGCGGGCTTTGCCACAGCAGTCCTGCAGGGCATCCTAGCCCCTCCTAGTTCCAATTAGTACCTACCACCCTTACTTAGCTGTGTGATTCTACCCATCTGTAATGACTGCAGCTGTATGCACGATGAACATAGTACAGTTTTGTATCTACCATAAATTTAGATGTTAGAGTGCTCATACCCGTCCAGGTTACCCTCCCTCCATCCCCTCTTAGGACAGGCCTTATGACAATCACCTTTATCATACAACCCTTTTGGGATATTCTTTTATGGTGTATTTGCTTGCAACTACTGTTGTTGATTTTTCTTCATTGCATGTTTGCATAATATTATGTTTTGCCTTCCTTCTGGGGGCACCTGACATCTGGTGCAAGAAAACCTGAAGAAAATGGCGTCGGCTGCCTCTTTTATACCCTTGCCGCACTGACGTCAGGGAAGAAGCGATGACAACCGACGCCGGACCTAGACTTTGGAATTCGGCCGACCGAGGACCCGCCTGACGGCAGGATAACCCATCTGTAATGACTGCAGCTGTATGAGCACTCAAACATCTACATTTATGGTAGGTACAAAACTGTACTTTTGGAGATTCCCTATATCCTTGTTAATTAGGTCCATGATGATGCGCACCATAGCCTTACATATCAGACTTGTCAGGCTAATGGGGCGAAAATTCCCAGGGTCTGTAGTCGCTCCACCTTTATGGAGAGGAATGACTGTAGTAGTGTGCCATTCGGTAGGGACAAAGCCTGAAGTGAAGCTGTGATTGAACACGGCACACAGATGTGGTGCCAGTTCACTTTGTAGTTCATGTAGAGCACATCCATGGATATTGTCTGGTCCCATGGAAGCTGTATTCTTGGCCTTGGACAATGGAACTTTAACCTGTGCTGCATTAATGCTGGGTGCCTGGCATTCCACCAGTATTGTGATTGGTCCGGGGGGATGGAGGTAAAGTTGGCACTAAATTTGCCATTATGTTGGCAATAGCTTTTGGCTCAGTATAGGAGGTACCATTGTGCAGAAACACTGAGCAACTTGGGTATTGCTGTGGAGATTCTTTATAACTTTAGAAGGCTTTGTAGTTTAGTGTCTGCTGCAATTCAGCCTTCATAGCTGGCTTTAGAGGTTTTGATGAAGGATCTCAACTTTTTTTGAGGCTAATAAGGGAGTTTTACCAGTACTGGGACTTCCCCTTTTTTTGCAGCAGTTTCTTCCTTCTGTTGTAGAGTTTAATGTCAGGGGGCCGCCAGATTGGCTTCCTTTTTTTTTTTTTTTTTTTTTTTTGAAGGAGAGCATCTTGGTTCTCTTGGGTTTGGCTAGTTCCATGCATTTTATGTACGTGTTCATGCAGTGCATTGGTGTACGATTCAGAAGTCCTGCATCTATTTTCCATTGATATGGGTGTCGTGACGTTAGCCACCTTGTTTTTAGGAGCCCAAAGTTAGCTTTGGGGAAGTTTTACATGGTGGTCACCTTTGCGGGGGGTATGGGTGAGAGGTGGATTTCCATGGTGATTAGTTTGTGGTCTGATCTAATCGGGGAGGAATTAACTATTGGTGTAGAGCAATGATTGCCCATGTTGGTAATAACCAGGTCAAGGATGTTGGTTCCTGTAGTGGGGTTAAGAATGAGCTGGTCCAGGGCATTGGAGTTGATGAATTCCAGGAAGCATTGGGCCAGTGTATTGGTGTATGAGTAGTTTTCCCTGTTGGAGGTGTAGTTGAAGTCACCTAATATGAGTGTGTTTGGTTGGACCCTAGTAGTTTCCAGGGTGCTTAGGTACGTGGAGTGAGAGTCTTGGGACATGGGTGGTGGACCTATAGCAAGCTATGACCTGAATCATCGTCTTACCCAATGCTAGTTCTATCTGAAGTATCTCCGATGCGTTATGCTGGGCTGCTAGTCTGGAGGTGTGCATATCCTTTGACTATGGAGACACCACTGCCTTCGGAGTTTTGGTCCACGTTCTGGTGCCAAAAGGTGTGGATTGAGTTGTAGGCTGGTAGCGCAGGGGTACTTTCTGCTGCTTTAAACCAGATGATGATGTCCTTCAAGAATGCAACTGCAGTCCTTACATATGGGTTGTCCTGCCTCAGGCAGCCCTCAGTCGGCCGGATTCCAAAGTCTGGGTCCGGCATTGGCTTATGTCGCCTCCTCCCCGACGTCAGAGCGGCTGGGGTATAAAAGCATCAGCCGACTCCATCTTCCTCAGTCTTTCTTGCCGCGCGGTGCCCGAAGCAGAAGCAGTTCGCGAGTGCCGGTCGGTCAGCTTCTGTGTTTTTACGTATCCGAAGTCATCAAAAAGCTAAGTACCCCGTTGGGGAACCTTTTCTTGCCTCAGCCGATGTCAGAAAAAACTGAAAAAGTTAATAACTGTTTGCCTTGTGGTAAACAAATACCTCATAAGGACTTCCATTCTTACTGGCTCCCCTGCCTTGGCCCAGACCACGACGTCTCGGCCTGTTCCGCCTGTGCTTGCTTCAATAAGCGCACTCTCAGGCACCGGGCAGAGTTTGCTGAAGACTTTTTTGAAGATAAATACTCTTATAACATGCCGTCGGAACACACCGACACCACATATTTCCAAAAAAAAACGGAAAGACCGGGACCGACATTCTCGGCCCGCGACTTCCACCGACACCATGCCAAAAACTACCGCGAGTGCATCGGTCTCTTCTGAGGCGGTTGTTCCACCACTCCGGACTGACGGCACCGCTTTACCGATCACTCAGGCCCCGGAGCCTGCGCCGGTGCCGGTTGTAGATTTTCCCCCAGAAACTGAAGCCCAGGATTTGCCTGAGACCATACCTGTAGACAAGGTGACGCCATCACGTGGGGCAGCTAGGCCCCCTATGTCTATGTCTATCAAAGCCTGCACACGTGCTAAGGCTGCCAGCCAGGCTAAGTCTCACCCTCCTAAAGCTTTGCCTCAGCCCACTTCTGATAAACAAATTATGACTTTAGCTGCAGATTTAATTTCCTTAATCATAGGCTCCCAGGCCCATCCTGACAGAGGTTCTCAGCCACCTTCTGACAAAAGGCCTAGGGTTGAGCATACAGACACCCTTTCTTCAGATGAAGCCTCTGGTGACTCTGATCACTCAGATACCCAGGAAGAGTCCTTCCAGGTCTACGAGGATTCTGATGCAGAAGAATCTATTCCTTCTGCCTCTCCTCCTGAGGATATTTCTTTTGGGGAAATTCTCCACTCCATGAGAGAGCATTTTCAGTGGCAAGGTCAGGAATTCTTCGACTCCAGGAAGCGGCTGCGTACCTTTCTTAAGCTTCCCCAACACAGGCCTTTAGCTATCCCTCCAGTGTTAGATGTACTGGATGATGTGTACTCAGATTCGAGTGCTTCTCCTGATTCTCTCCCCCCTGCTCCTGTCAAGCCGGACAGATACTACAGGGTTCCTGAAACTCACAAACATTTATTTAAGGCCCATTCTGTTGATCTAGAAACAATTTCCCAGGGACCCAAAGGGGTGGCCACATCCACGGCCAAAAATCCTTTGCCCTCAGACAGGGAAGCTAGGTCCCTGGAGAGGTGGGGGGAAAAAAGTTTATACCTCATCCACTCTTGCCATGAGAGCCCTTAATTGCCTTTTTCATATGTTTCAGTATCAGGATTTCTTGATGGATGATTTGCAGAAAAAGTTAACCTCTCTTGAGCCTTTAGACAGAAAGTCTTTGCAGGATTTGGTCCATAACACTCAGCAGGTTAGCAATCATTTTCTTCAGTGTGGTTATGATGCATTGGAAGCTTCATGTAGGGCAGCTATGACCGGGGCAGTCATTCATAGACATGCATGGTTGAATGAACAGGCATTGCCAGATCATGTTAAAGTAAAGCTTCTAGATGCACCTCTGGAAAAACAAAAGCTATTTGGTGCTAATGCTCAGGATGTGTTGAAATCAATTGAGGAAAAGGCTAAATCAGTGCAAACAGTCAAGGATTTCCTCCAGGTTCAGCCACCAAGGTTCAGCAGGAATTGGCCTTCTAAGAATTGGTCCTTTCCAGACACTGACAAGTTTCAAAGGGGAAAAAACAGGTGTACCCGAGGAAGAGGGCAATACAGAGGCTCCTACAGAGGACGCCAATGGCAACCGACTAATCAGAGAGGTGGCGCAGGGACATCCTCTGCTCCACAGGGACAATCACAATGACTTGACTTTGACACCACCGACCAAGGCTCAAAGAGAAGCACCTTTAGGCGGAAAATTTTCAAAAAATTGGCACATTTTAACAAAGGACAAATGGATTCTGGACATAATAGACCAAGGCTACAGGTTCCACTTCCATACTTTACCAACAAGACAAGGCATGCCAAACCTGCCACAAAATCAAAGGGCAGAGGCATTCAAACAAGTTTCAAAGCTGATAAAAATCAAAGCAATAGAAAAGATTCCTCCTCAGGAACAAGGCCAGGGATTTTACTCAAGGCTGTTCCTTGTTCCAAGAAAAGAAAAGCAATGGAGACCTATACTGGACTTGTCCGCTCTAAACACTTTTCTCATTGTACCAAAATTCAAAATGCTGATGCTACAGCAACTCCTTCCCATGCTGGGCAAGGGGTCTTGGCTGGTTACTCTCGACCTCAGAGTCATACCTGCATGTCCCAATCAGACACAGTTGCAGAAGATACCTCAGATTTCTTGCAGGGTCAGAGCATTATCAATTCTCAGCATTGCCTTTTGGCTTATCTACTGTGCCCAGAGTGTTCACGAAATGCCTGGCATCAGTAATTCTGCACTGCAGACTCCAGGGGATACAAATATACCCTTACCTGGACGACTGCCTTATACAAGCGGACAGCAAGCAAGCCTTGACAAAAAACTTGAATTATGTCATTTACTTACTACAGGCTTTGGGATACACAGTCAACTTACAAAAATCAAGACTACGGCCATCCCAACAAATAATTTTTCTAGGAGCCAAACTAGACACAGAATCACAAATGGCTTACCTCACAGAAGAGAAGCAAGAACAATTACCACATTACTTCAAAAGCCTAGCAAAGCTCACCCAGATGACTGCAAGGAAAATCCTGCAGGCCCTGGGTTTCATGGCATCTTGCATTCTACTGATTCCACTGGCAAGACTACACATGAGAAAACTGCAATGGTACCTAAAAAGTCTATGGTCTCAACACAGCCACAACTTAGAAGCAATTATCCCACTCATCCCATGTCTAAAAAGGGAATTTTTGTGGTGGGCCCAAGCAAGCCAGTCAAACAAAGGTATGCCTTTCAACAAACCTCAAACAAGCCAAACCATTACAACGGACTCCTCAGACCATGGATGGGCGGCGCACATGGAGGGCAGATGCGTTCAAGGGCAATGGACCCCCCAGGAAGTACATCTGCACATCAGTCAAAAAGAGATGTTAGCAGTAATTCATGCAATCGAGGCCTTCGGAAAATATCTTCAACAAGGCCATCTGCTAATAAAGACAGCAACACCACTGTTATGTGGTACATAAACAAGCAGGGAGGTACTCATTCTTGCCCCCTTTGCAGACTAACAATGACTCTTTGGGAAAAGTCCCTGAAACTGAACATACAGCTGCAATCCCAGTTTGTTCCGGGCAGGGACAACGTTCTGGCGGACAGTCTAAGCAGAAACATTCTAGACCCGCACGAATGGATGCTGCATCCAGACATTTTTGCTCAAATAACTCATGCATGGGGGAGGCCGGACATAGATCTCTTTGCCTCCCACCTCAATCATCATCTGAAAAAGTTCTGCTCGAGGACACAGCATCCACAAGCCTGGAGAATAGATGCTCTCTCATTCAGCTGGAACTCTCTAACAATCTATGCATTCCCACTTCTACCATTAATGACCAAGGTGTTACTGAAGATCAAAGCAGAGCAACCGAAAGGCATCTTAATAGCTCCAGATTGGCCAAGACAGCACTGGTACCCATTACTAAGGAGCATAACTTGCACCAACCCATGGCCCCTGCCTCAGTGGCCTCTACTCTTGACTTAGCACAATTACAGGGCGATTCATCCCAACCTGCAAACTCTGCAGCTGACAGCCTGGAGGGTTCCATGATTTCTACCCATAGCTCTCTTTCCAAGGAAGTTCAGCAAATATTATTGGAAGCACGCAGACCTTCCACCAGAAAGACTTATTCAGCCAAATGGAAGAGATTCAACATCTGGAATACCAACAAGGGACAGGATACATCAGTATTGAGCATCCCACAGATATTGGAATACTTGGCAGAAATGCTGCATAATGGACTTTCCTATTCTTCCATAAAAATACACGCTTCAGCAATTTCAGCATCATACAACACTGATCCTCCTGTGTTTTCACATCCTTTACTAAGACAATTTCTAAGAGGGATAAAGAATATCAAGCCTCCCAGAAAACCACCAGTGCCTGCATGGGACCTCAACTTCGTGTTGGAAAAATTAACTCTTCCTCCTTTTGAACCAGCAGCATCTTCAGAATTGCAATTTCTTTCCTGGAAAACAGTTTTCCTATTGGCAATTACCTCAGCAAGGAGAGTTTCGGAGATACAGGCCCTCATGGCAGTACCTCCATTTCTCATTTTCCATCAGGACAGGGTTTCTTTAAGAACCAATCCTTCTTTTATGCCAAAAGTGATATCCAGGGTGTCTCTAAATCAAGCAATTCACCTTCCCACCTTTTTCCCCAATCCTCAAAATAAAGGGGAAAAGCTGCTGCACACTTTGGACATACACAGACAACTACGCTACTACTTGGACAGAACAAAGGACAACGGGAAGTCTGACCAACTATTTGTAGCATACGCTCCGGAAGTGCAAGGAAAGGCAATTTCCAAACAAACAATTTCAAAATGGATTGGACATTGCATCAGATTCTGTTATTCTTTCCATGGAAAGGGTGTGCCAGCCAGTATCAGGCCACACTCCACCAGAGCTACAGCCACCTCCACAGCCTTCCTAAGAGGGGTGGCTACAAAGGACATTCTAGAAGCTGCTACATGGAGCTCCGTGCATACATTTTCCAAGCACTACCACCTGCCTTTATATTCCAGATCCCAAGCAGGCTTTGCTTCGGCAGTCCTGCAGGGCATTCCAGCTGCACCATCCTTATTTTAGAGCCTACCACCCCCAGCTTGGCTATGGTATTCAACCCATATGTAAGGACTGCAGTTGCATTCTTGAAGGACATAGTACAGTTTTGTACCTACCATAAATGTAGATGTCCGATAGATATGCAACTGCAGTCAGGTTTTCCCTCCCTCCTACCCCTCTGTGTTTTGGGTCCACTTCCCTCCTTTTATACTTAGCTGGGGATATCTGTTATGGTGTATCTGTTTATTGCTATTGTGTTTGTCTGGAATTTTCATCCAGTTCTGAATTTAGCCTTCCTTGGAGGGCACCTGGCATCTGGGGCAAGAAACACTGGGGAAGATGGCGTCGGCTGATGCTTTTATACCCCAGCCGCTCTGACGTCGGGGAGGAGGCGACATCAGCCGACGCCGGACCCAGACTTTGGAATCCAGCCGACTGAGGGCTGCCTGAGGCAGGACAACCCATATGTAAGAACTGCAGTTGCATATCTATCGGACATCTACATTTATGGTAGGTACAAAACTGTACTTTCTTCGTGTTTCACTGTTGCAGTCATCACATTTGGGTTAACTGCCTGCAGGTAGCCCTTAGCCGGCCTGAATACCAGAGTCTTAGGATTTCTGCATAGATTGCTGTCGCTTCTTGCATGACATCAGGTTGTCAGGGATATAAAACATGCAGCTGACTCCATTACATCAGTCTTTTCTTGCTGTGCGGTGCTCGAAGCAGTTCGCAAGTGCTGGCCGGCCGTCTCCTGAAATTTTTGATGTTCTTCGTGTTTCAGTGTTGCAGTCAATACATTTGGATTATCTGCTAGCTCACGCCATTACATCAGTCTTTCTTGCCGTGTGGTGCCCGAAGCAGAAGCAGTTCGCAGGTGCCGATAGGCCAACTCCTGAAATTTTCATTTTCGAGTTTCAAAACCGAAGTCTTCAACTAAAGCTAAGTACCCCATTGGGGAAACTTTTTCTTGCTCCTTGCCGATGTCAGTAAAAGTTTATAATTGCATTACTTGTGGAAAGCAAATACCTCTTAAAGATTTTCATTCGTACTTTATTCCTTGCCTAAGCCCTGACCATGACGTACCTTGCTGTCGGTTTTGTGCTTTATTTAATCAGCGCAGTATCTGTCGTTTGTATATTTTCACCTCTAAATATTTCGGTTCTCTGTTTAATTATCCAGAAATGTCATCTGTTAGCCGTCCGACTACTGTGATTCTGAAAAAATGCGAAGGTATAGACAGAACTCCAGCAAGAGAAACAACAAAGTAAGCAATTCCTGATGCAGAGGCCAGCCCAAGGAACCACAGCTCGGACAGCAGGATGAAAACAAATAATTTATTGAATGAACAAAAATGAACAAAGCTCCAACAAGAAACACAGTTAACTCTGGTTAAGCGCTTTCATCTGCAAATCAGCAGACTTCCTCAGAAGTAGATATAGAGAGAGACAGGCCGCCAAGGTCCAAAACTGCCGATGATGCTTCTAAGCCGGACGCCAGTTCGCCGGTATTCAGTGAGGCGACTTTTGCAGCCCCTGATACCCGCTACTTATGATTCGCAGGCCTCTACTGAGACCCATTCGGAGTCCGGTATGCCGCGAGATGCTTCAGCTATGGAACTTGCGGATGTCTCTACCTTGGGTGGGTCCAGAGCCACTGTGCAGGCACCGGCTTCTGAGGGTGTATTCAGGCCTACGGACTTGCATATTAAACCAATGCCTGCTTCTTTATTTATGCCTAAATCTTGAACCATGCCTAAAAAAAACAACATCCAGACCACATGCTCAGGCTTCTGTGCCTAAAAAAAAATGTTAAGAATGGCTGAATATCTAATACCTCTAATCGGGGGTGCCAACCCCCCCCCACCCCTTCTAAGAGGCCTAGGACTGAAGTTGGTTATGAATCTACTGATCAGGATTCTGTTTTTTTTCTGATTCTTCTGATGATGTGGATTTGCCCTTATCTGCTTATGAAGATTCTGATGCAGAGGACTCCATTCCGTCTGCTTCCCCTCCTGAGGATTTTTCTTTTTGGGAAACCTTACGTACTCTAAGGGAGAATTTCCACTGGGAAAGCCAGGATTTTTCTGATTCATAAAAGAGGCTTAGGGATTTCCTTCTCCTACCTCAGCATAGGCCTTTAACTATTCCTCCTGTACTAGACATTGTTGATGCTTTTTCGGACTCTAGTTTGGCCCCTGATTCCTTGCCTCCTGCTCCCAGAAAACCTGACAGATACTACAGGGTCCCTGAGTCCCACAAGTTCATTTTTAAAATTCCTATTGCAGATCCAGAGACTTTTTCACAGGGGCCTAAAGGCATTAAGGCTTCTACTACTAAAAATCCTACCCCTTCTGATAGAGACTTCGGGGCGCTGGATAGATGGGGTAAGAAGATTTACACTTCTGCAACCTTGGCCATTAGGGCTTTAAACTGCCACTTTCATATGTTAAAGCATCAGCAACATGTTATTGGACTGCTTAAACAGAAAATTATGTTGATTCCGGACTGTGTGGAAAATAGAGAATTACAGGATTTAATGCATTCTGCTGAACAAGTTGGAAAACATACTTTGCAATGTGGTTTTGATTCATTAGAGGCCTCTTGCAGGCTGCTGTTACTGGGTCTGTGCTCAGAAGGCATGCTTGGCTTAAGGAGCAATCTTTGCCTGATCATGTTAAAGCTAAATTGTTGGATGCTTCCTTAAATCAGGACCTCCTTTTTGGCAACAAGGCTGAGGAAGTTCTTAAAAAGATGGAAGATCAAGCTAAATCTATGCAAGCTGTTAAAATATTTCTTACAAGTTCATCCTCTTAGATTTAGTAGGCACTGGCCCTCTAAGAATTGGTCCTTTCCAGGTCTTCTCAAGCCAAACCCAGATACAGCAAAAACCCCAGGTTTCAGTCTCGGGACACACAGGACTAAGCAGTGGGGGGCTTCCATTTCCAAATCTGGGAGTAATAAGACTCCCACCTATGGTAAACTGTCTCAATGACTTCCTTTTTAAAATTTCCAAGCACTTATCAACTTACTGCCCCTTTGGGGGCAAGGATTGCTCTTCATGCAAAGAATTGGGAACTCATTACCCAGGACAAATGGGTTTTAAATATAGTTTCCCAAGGATACAGATTTCACTTCCACACGTTGCCAACACCAAGCGGATGGCTGGACCTACCCCCAAATCAGTGGGCAGTGCCCAAAAACAATTACTTTCTCTTAAGCATGGGGGGGGGCTATTCAAGTGGTACCAGAAGAGGAAAAGGGACAAGGTTTCTACTCGAGACTTTTTCTGGTACCCAGAAAAGACAATTCATGGCACCCTTTCCTGTACCTGTCTAAACACCTTTTTGGAGATTCCAAAATTCGAGATGCTGACTCTTCACCAGTTACTTCCTATGCTAGGGAAAGGTGCCTGGTTGGCAACACTAGATTTAAAAGAAGCATACCTGCACATCCCAGTCAGGGAATCTTACAGATGTAACTACGCTTCAAAGAAGGCTACAAGCACGGTCAGTTCTCTGCACTGCCCTTTGGCTTATCTACTGCCCCCAGGGTATTCACAAAGTGCCTAGCTCCAGTTATTGATATTTGCAGGCAAAGAAATATTCAAATATACCCATACCTGGACGATTTGTCTAATTCAGGCAGAAAGCCAGGACATACTTTTGAATCATCTGGCCTTTGTTCAAAGGGTTCTAACTTGTCTGGGATATGCTATAAACGAGAAGAAATCTCACCTGGTACCCTGTCAACAAATTATATTCCTGGGAGCAAGCTTGAATACAACTTCTCAGATGGCTTACCTCACGCCAGAGAAACAAATTAATTTGACATCCTACTTCAAACAAGTGGCCACAAAAACCTTTTCTGCAAGACAAATACTGCAAGTCTTTGGGTTGATGACCTCCTGCATTCTTCTAATTCCATATGCAAGACTGCATAAGAGGAAACTACAGTGGTATTTAAAAGTCCTATGATGTCAACATTCTCAGGATCTAGAAGCAATGATTCCTATCATACCTTGCCTACGCCTAGAGTTCCTTTGGTGGGTAGAGGCCTGTCACCAAAACAAGGGACTACCTTTCACACCACCACCTGCCGCCCAAACCCTAACAGACTCATCAGACTATGCATGGGGGGGGGGGGTCTCACCTGGCAGTGAAGTGCATTCAGAGCAAATGGAACCCAAGTGAAATGCACCTGCATGTCAATCAAAAAGAAATGTTAGCTGTACAGAATGCTCTGACAGCCTTCAAGGACCACATTCTTCCAGGACAACTAATGGTAAAGACAGGCAACACCACTGTTTTGTGGTACATAAACAAGCAGGGGGGGGTGCACATTCTTACCCCCTCTGCAGACTAGCCGTGGCATTGTGGAACACAGCCTTGAGCTACCAAGTGCACCTACAAGCTCAATTGCTGCCAGGAAAATTAAATACACTGGCAGATGGACTAAGCAGAAACCTCATGGACCCACACGAGTGGAAGCTGGAACCAAGGATTTTCAACATGTCGACAAGCCAATGGGGGAGGCCAGATATAGATCTGCTTGCCTCTCCCCAGAACTACCAATTGGACAAATTTTGCACAAGGACTCCCCACAAACAAGCCTGGAAAGTGGATGCCCTGCCTTCAGCTGAAAAAACCTATCAGTCCTTGCCTTCCACCCTCTGCTCTCCAAAGTACTACTAAAAATGAAACGGGACAAACCAAGGATGATTTTGATTGCTCCAGACTGGCTGCGCCAACGCTGGTACCCCCTCCACAGTGTATCCCCGTTATCCCCATGGCACCTGCCTTAGACTCCTTCCCTGTTGTCTCAGCAGGAGAACCAGATTCTGCACCTCAACTTCTAGCACTGAACCTTGCAGCCTGGCTAAATACATAATCTCTCCTTTACCATCTGTCAGTAAACCTGTGATGGATATCATTTTAGAGGCAAGGAGGCCTAGTACTAGAAAATCTTATGCTGAAAAATGGAAAAGATTCTGTGCCTGGAACTAATATCAAGGGTTGAGCACAGCAGCACCCAATTTACCTTAGATTTTACAGAACTTAACTGAGATGCTTCACAAGGGTCTGTCTTTATCCTCCATTAAAATCCTCGCCTCAGCCATTTCAGCTCATTATAACACAGAACCTCATCTCTCCACGCATCCACTGCTCAAGCAGTTCCTGATAGGGGCCAACAATTTGAGACCACCCAGGAGAGCTCCAACCCCAGCCTGAGATCTTAACTTTGTTTTGGAGAAACTCACTCTACCTCCTTTTGGGCCAGCTGCTGCTGAAGACTTAATTTCTTTCTTGGAAAACAGCTTTCCTTTTAGCAATCACTTCAGCTAGAAGGGTATCTGAATTACAGGCCCTTATGGTAGTGGAGCCTTTCATCATCTTTCATTCGGACAGGGTGTCCCTCAGAACCAATCTATCCTTCATGCCCAAGGTGGTATCCAGTGTGGCTCTTAATCAGTCCATTCATTTGCCAACCTTTCCCAAGCCACAGAACAAAGGGGAATGGATACTGCATTCCTTAGATGTGCACAGACAACTTAGATTCTACTTGGACAGGACTAAACCTCAAAGGAAATCTGAACTGCTGGTGGCATTTGCTGCAGGGGCAGAGGCGAAGGCTATTTCAAAGCAAACCATTTCTAAATGGATAGGCCATTGCATTCATTTCTGCTATAAGCACCATGGAAAACCTATTCTCCAGGGAATCGGACCTCACTCCACCAGGGCTACATCTACCTCTACAGCCTTTCTCAGAGGCATCCCTAACAGGGACATCCTAGAAGCTGCTACCTGGAGTTTTGTACATACTTTCACCAAGCCTTGTTTGCCAATCTTCCCTAAATCCAGTGCTGGCTTTGCCACTGCAGTCTTTCAGGGCCTTATAGCTGGTACTAATGCTATCTAAATTCCTCCTCCGAACCATAGCTTTGGGAATCTACCCAAATGTAATGACTGCAACAGTGAAACACGCAGAACATAGTACAGTTGTGTACACTTACCGTAAATGTAGATGTTCGCGTGTATTCAGTGTTGCAGTCCTGATTACCCTCCCTCCAGCCCCCTTACTACTTTTGGCTGTACCTCTACTTTCCTTTGCCATGCTTAAAAGCCTTTTTAGTGTATTTGCTTTTTTGTTGGAATTATATCATTGTACTTTTATATTTAATTGCTTCCCATTAGGGGGGGCACCTGACATCAAGGGCAAGAAGACCTGATGTAATGGCGTTGGCTGCATGTTTTATACCCCTGACGTCATGGAAGAAGGGACAGCAACCAACGCAGGACCCAATACATTGTTAATTAGGCCGACTGAGGGCTACCTGCAAGCAGATAACCCAAATGTAATGACTTCAACAGTGAATACACTCAACATCTACATTTATGGTAAGTTTACACAACTGTACTTTTTCGAGGTTCAGACCCGAAGTCTTCAAAATAGATAATACCCCGTTGGGGATCCTTTTTTCTTGCTCTATTTGATATCAGAAAAAGTTAACAATTGTCTTGCCTGTGGAAAGCAAATACCTCATGGAGATTTTCATTCTTACTGCATCACATGTTTAGGCTCAGACCACGATGTCCCTCTCTGTCGGTTTTGTGCCTTTTTCAACACCCGAACTATTCGTAGTCTGGCTATTTTTGTAGCCGAATACTTTTGTTCTCGATCTCCGTACTCAGAAATGGCTTTAAGCCATCTGACTACCGATCTTCCGAAAAAATGTAAGGATAAAAACAGACACAAACCACATGGTCCAAAAGTGCCGATGACTCTTGCATTAAGCTAGTCGCCAGTCTGCCAGTACTCAGGAGCTTTCGCAGCCTCTGATACCCGCTACTACAGATTTGCAGGCCTCTACTGAGACCCATTCGGAGTCCGGTATGCCACGAGTTTCTTCAACTATGGAACCTGCGAATGTCTCTAGCTTGGATGGGTCTGGAGCCGCTGTGCAGGCACCGGCTTCTAAGGGTGTATTCAGTCCTACAGACTTGCATATTAAACTGACAACATAGTTTCCATCTAGAAGTACCGAATTCCTCAGGCCATAAACTCGCACTATGCCTAGAAAACCAATGACCAAACCGCAGACTCAGGCCTATATGCCTCAAAAACAAATGCTTAGAATGGCTGAAGACCTTATTACCTTAATTATGGGAAGCCAGCCTTCCTCCTCTTGAGACCTAGAACTGATTTTCTTTCTGATTATTCAGATCAGGAATCTGATATTTCTGCGCATTCTGATTACCACGGTTTGCCCTTATCTACTTATGAGGATTCTGATGCAGGGGATTCCATTCCCTCTGCTTCCCCTCCAGAAGATTTTTCTTTTGGTGAAACCTTGCATACCCTTAGAGAGCATTTCCGCTGGAAAAGCCAGGACTATTTTGAGTCCAAAAAGAGACTTAGGGAATTGTTACTCCTGCCTCAACACAGGCCTCTAGCTATCCCTCCTGTTCTGGACAGTGTAGATGATGCTTTTTTGGAATCTAGCCTTATCCCAGACACTTTATCTCCAGCTCCCAGAAAACTTGACAGGTACTACAGAGTACCTGACTCTCACAAGTTCCTCTTCAAGAATCCAGCTACGGATCCAGAGACCATTTCCCAAGGATCAAAAGGCATTAAGGCTATTGCTGCCAAAAATCCTACCCCTTCTGATAGAGATTCTAGAGCCTTAGACAGATGGGTTAAGAAAGGTATACACTTCTGCTACTTTGGCCATTAGTGCTTTAAATTGCCAGTTTCATATGTTAAAGTATCAGCAGCATATTATGGGAGTACTTAAACAGAAAATTGTTAATTCCTGACTGTGCTGAACACAGAGACTTGCAAGATTTAATGCATTCTGCAGAACAAGTTGGTAAACATACTTTGCAGTGTGGTTTTGATGCTTTAGAAGCATTTTGCAGGGCTGCTGTCACTGGGTCTGTACTTAGAAGGTATGCTTGGCTTAAGGAACAAAGCTTTCCAGATCATGTCAAATCCAAATTATTGGACCCACCCTTGCACAAAGACAACTTATTTGGCACCAAGGCAGAAGAGGTCCTAAAAAAGATGGAAGAAAAAGCTAAATCTATGCAGAGACTTCTTACAGGTCCAGCCCCCGAGTTTCAGTAGGCATTGTCCCGCCAAGCACTGGCCATTTCCTGCCCCCCCAGGTCAGCTCAGCCCAGCCCAGCCCAGACCCAGGGGAAGCAGGCCACCCAGACAGCCCCAGGGAATGCAGAGATCTAAACAATGGAGTTCCTCCTCTTCGCATCTAGGGAGTGCAAAGCCACCCCCTTATGGTAAGAGCTCACAATGACTTTACATTTCTGTCCCCTCCATGTGCCCACCTGCACTTGCCCCTAGGATGAAAACTGTCCTTCCATGCAAGCAACTTGGCCACCATTACCAACAACCGCTAGGTCCTTAACATAGTGTCCCAGGGATACAGATTTTATTTTCACACTCTGCCAACCCCAAAAGGGTTCTCAGATCTTCCCCCAAACCAATGGGCAGAGGCCAAAAAGCAAGTCCTTTCCCTTCTGTCTATGAGGGCAGTAGAGCATGTTCCCGGAGAACAGATAGGCCAAGGTTTTTACTCCAGACTCTTCCTGGTACCCAGAAAAGAGGGCACATGGCGCTCCATCCCTGCCCTATCCATTCTAAACACCTTTCCGGTGATACCAAAATTCAAAATGCTCACCCTCCAGCAGCTTCTTCCTATGCTTTCCAAGGATGCTTGGTTAGCCACCCAAGACGTGAAAGAGGCCTACCTACAAATCCCAGTCAGGGAATCATGCAGGAAATACTTGTGTTTCATAGCAGGATCACTGCACTTTCAGTTCTCTGTGCTTCCCTTTGGCTTATCCACTGCTCCTAGAGTTTTCGCAAAATGTCTGGCTCCTGCCATTGCTTTTTGCAGACAAATATTCAGATTTACCCTTACTTAGATGACTGCCTGATTCAAGCAGACAGGAAAAGCTGCTAAAGCACCTGACCTTTGTAAAGGACCTACTGACCTCCCTGGGGTATACTGACAATGAAAGGAAGCTCAAAACTAGTATCCACACAAAAATTGTATTCCTGGGAGCAAGCCTGGACACAGCATCCCAGATGGCGTTCCTTGAAAAAGAAACCTACCTGACAACCTACTTCTCTCAACTAGCCACCAGGACCAGTTATCTGCAAGGAAAGTCCTGCAAGCTGTGTAGGGTTCATGGCTTCTTGCATTCTATTCATTCCACATGCCAGACAGCATATGAGGAAACTGCAGTGGTACCTAAAAAGCCTTTGGTGTCACCACTCTCGAGACCTGGCAACTCTTATACCAGTGATATACCTTGTGTAAGGAAAGATTTTCTTTGGTGGGTAGCAGCATGCTACCACAACAAGGGGGCATCCCTTCTCACTACCCCATGCCGCCCAGACCCTCACCACAGATGCATCAGAATATGCTTGGGGTGCACACCTAGACGGCAGATGCATTCAGGGCCAATGGAGCTCAAATCAAATAAATCTCCACATCAACCAAAAAGAGATGTTTAGCTGTACAGCACGCCCTGACAGCTTTCAGACCCCTTCTCTCCCCTGGGGCCTCTACTGATCAAAACAGTGAACACCATGGTGATGTGGTACATCAGCAAGCAGGGAGGGATTCACTCATCCCCTATGCAGGCTCGCCAATTCCCTTTGGCACACGGCCTCAGCCATGCAGCTTCACCTGTTAGCACACTTCCTCCCAGGATCTCTAAACTCTCTGGCAGACAACCTAAGCAGAATCCTGCTAGACCCACACAAATGGCAGCTAAACCAAAGAACCTTCACCCTTGTAACCCAGAAGTGGGGCACCCTGAAGGTAGACCTCTTTGCTTCCCACTCCAATCATCAGCTCAGCAAATTCTGCACCAGGGACCCTCACAGTCTAGGCCTGGAAAGTGGATGCTCTATCCTTCCAGTGGGTAAATCTCTCTGTCTGTGCATTTCCCCCTTACCACTCATTTCAAGGGTGCTGCTCAAAATAAGGGAGGAAAAACGGAGGACAGTCCTGATTGCCCCAGACTGGCCATGACAGCACTGGTACCCACTACTGTGCAGCCCGTCACCCCTGCCACCATGGCACCTACCTCAGATCCCAACACTCCTGACCCAGAGGAATGGAGATTTCATTCATCCCCAATTGCAGACCCTCAGTCTGGCAGACTGGCTTATTCCCTGACGTCTCCTCAAGCTGCCAGTCTAAGCAAACAAATTCTAGATGTTATACATGAGCCCAGATGCCCCAGCACTAGAAAGTCTTATGCTGACAAGTGGAAAAGGTTTTGCACCTGGATCCAATTTAAGAGAGCTGGAACAGCACAGCCCTCCGTATCTCTCATCCTGGATTACCTGTCAAACCTACTACACAAGGGTCTATCCTTCTCTTCTATTAAAAATCTAGGCCTTTGCCATATCTGCTCATTTCAGCACAGAGCCACCCCTTTTCTTGCACCCTCTCATCAAGCAATTCCTAAGAGGGACTGACAACTTGAGGCCACCCAGAAGAGCTCCTAAACTTTGTGCTGGAAAAGCTCACCGTGTCCCCCTTTGAACCTGCAGCTTCAGAAGAGTTAAAATTTCTCTCTTGGAAGACAGCTTTGCTTCTGGCCATCACTTCATCTAGAAGAGTATCAGAGCTGCAATCATTTATGGCTGTAGAGCCATTCATCATTTTCCATGCTGACAGGGTCTCCCTCAGGACTAACCCATCGTTCATGCCAAAAGTGGTATCCAGTGTGGCTTTCAACCAATTCATTCGTTTGCCCACCTTTTTTCCCTAACCCACAAAACAAGAGGGAAAGGATTCTGCACTCTCTACATGTGCACAGACAGCTCTTTCCCACCCTCCATCCCCCTTCTCTCTCTCTCCTTATAAGGATTTTTTTGGTATTTACTTTCTACTGGTGGTGGTCTTCCACCATTACCTAGCTCCTTATTGGTGGCTCCTGACAGGGCAAGGAAAACCGATGTAATGACGCAGGCTGCCTATTTTTATACCACTGATGACCTGACGTTAGTCCTGGATTGACCAGCAACTGATGCAGAAATAGTACGCCTCTGGTATTCAGGCTGACTGAGGTCTACCCTGGGATGGATAACCCAAATGTGATGACTGCAATAGTGAACACGCTCGAACATCTACATTTATGGTAAGTGTACACAGCTGTACTTCCTCTGTTCTGACTTTTCAGGTGAGTCTCTCTGGGTGGGATATGTCCAAGGTTCCAAGTTTCTCAGTTCTGGGCTCCCGTTCTTCCTCAGGGGAGCCTGCTTTTTTAGCTATGGAAAGTGCTTTCACCACTGCCTCATCTCAGGTGGATTCTGTTACTGGTCTCACCCTTGACCCTTGTTTTACTGGAGCTACCACCAACCTCCACCCCCGGACAGTGAGCTCCAAGGTCTCAAGAGATACCTGCCCAAGGTTTATCCTCTTCTGAATACTCTTTAGATGCTCCCACTGAAGAGCCTCCCCAGAAGAAGTTATGCAGAAGGAAACACCTTGATTCTCCTGAAGAATCCATCATGGAGGACACTGATTTTAATGTGGGGGAAGGGTCCCCCCCAGTCACCCCTGGAAGACATCTCCTTTGGAGACATTCTGGAGATCCTAAAATAGAGGTGTGATTGGAAGCCCAAAGACCCTTCTTCTGAGGAATCAGTGTACTTGCAGCCCTGAAGCTCGCCTGTGTACCTCCTGGATGAGCCCCCCTGCTGACGACATAATTAAATTTGATCGTTCAGTTGACCTGGAAAGCTCCTGACTATATGGAACCTATCCCCCTGCAGAATGGAGGAAATTCTTTCTGCTCCTGAGGGTCATCCACACTGAGCAAAAGGTTTAGTAGTTGATGCCATGCTGGTAGCTGCTGCCACCAAAAAAGAACTGACTGAGGAATGTTCTATTGTACACCCCCCTAACAGATAGTCCAGGGCGATGGACAGGTTTGGGAAGTGGGTTTACGCATCATCGACCTTCTCCATCAGTTCTTTGAATTTCATGGCACACTTTACTAGGCTTCTGAGGGATCTGGCAAGGAGCTGTCAGATACCCTGGTGGGAGCAGTAGCTGAGGGGGTCTGGGAAAATGGGGCCTTCCAGTTAGCTACCCTGGAGTCTGCCTCAAACTCGTCCATGAGGCTTATTGCACATGCAACCAAAGGGGCGACCAGGTCATCAGGTGTTGCAATTCGACGATATGCTTGGATGCTTCTGTGCGAGTTTGTGGAACCATTCAAGTCTTCCTTTGTCAGTGCTCCCTTTGACAGATCCTCATTGTTTGGCCCCAAAGTTAAGGAAACACTATCCAGGTGCGAGAAAGATGGTAAGACTCGTGTCAGCCATGGGTGTATGTTTTTCCACCCTTCAAAAATCCTACTCCAGGAATCAAAGGAGTGGCAAAATTTGGTTAAAGAAGTCCTGGAAGCCTTTTTAAGATGCATGTGGTTCAGACTCCCCTCAGGGCAGAGGGTGTTACAATAGAAGACGCCATCCCAGAGGTGAGGATGGTCTGCAGAACCAGGGTTCTATGGGGCTTTCTCTGGCCAGCTCTACCAGTGCTCCCGAAAGGAGATTGCTTGCCTCTGGAGGCAGTTGGGGGAAGATTCTCCTTGCACCCAACAGCCTGGCAATGCATAACTACCATTGCCTGGGTGCTAAGAATCATTTCCATAGGTTATTTAATCCCCTTCACCCTTTATCCAAGGACTTGTACAAAACTCCCAGATGTTCCACTCAGTCAGAGGGACCAAGCAGCATTAGAAATACAAAAGCTGCTAAAAAGAAGTCATCCAAGAAGTCCCACCAGAACAGTTAGGATCTGGATTTTACTCAAGGTTCTTTTTAGTGCCAAAGAAGACATGCGACTGGAGACAGATTTTAGATATCAGTATTCTAAACAAATTTGTCCAGCACTCCAGATGGTTATGGTTCAGTCAGTACTTCCTTTTCTAGAGGAAAATGATTGGATGTGCTCTATTAACTTTCAAGACACGTATTACCATGGATGAATGCTCAAAGTTTCTCTGCTTCTGGCTAGGAGCCAGCCACTACCAATTCAGGATGCTGTCCTTTGGTCTCACCACAGCCCCCAGGGTGTTAACCAAAAATGTATGGAAACGGTAACGCACACTTGAGGCTGCACGAATTCTGAGTGTTTCCATACCTAGACAACTGTCTCCTCACCACTTCCCCAGGGATCTTCTACTCCAAATGACTGATTTCATTTTAAAACTATCTCAGCAGTTTGGTATCATGGTCAATCTTGCAAAGTTTCAACTGATCCCTTCTCAGGATTTGGTGTTTATTAGAGCTTGTCTCAACACTGTCTAGTGTGGCCTCTCTACCCTACCACGGGTTGCAGAAAATACAATTGCAGGTTCAGCCTATTCTTTGCTCAAGCAAGATGCCGGCACATCTAGTACTTTAAGCATTTGGCTCTGTGGCAGCAGCAATCACTCTAGTACCACTAGCAAGATTTCACATGAAACTCCAGTGGTTTCTTGTGAGCCGATGGTCAGTTCTAACCTATCTTATGAATCACGCAGTTTGTATAAGCAGCCAATGTAAAGACCTATCCTGGTGGATGCAGTCCAAAGATACTCTACTAGGCTGTCCCTTTGTCCCTTCTCAGCCCATGGCCAGTAGTGATCATGGATGCTTCCCAGCTGGGATGGGGGGGGGCATTATCTGGTGATAATGGTCCAAGGCATTTGGTCCCCTTTAGTGGCCTATCTGCATATCTCTTTTGGAGTTGAGGGCGGTGCTTCTAGAGTTGCAAGCATTTCATTCTGCCTTACCTCAAGTGATGATAGCTATTCAGTCAGACAATATGTCTGTAGTCTGAAACAGCAAACAAGGGGGAACCATTTCCTACCTGTTGTGTCAAGAAGCCCTTCGAGTTTGGCAATGGCCCATAACTTCCAACCACTTTGTGACAACAACACATATCCCGGGGAGTTCAAACGTGATAGACAAACTGAGCAGATGCAGTCTTGTGCCTCACGAGTTTTCAGTGGCGAAGTTCTTTCTTCGCTGGGGCCAGCCTTGCTGTGACCTGTTTGCTTCACCCCTGAAAAATACATTTAGAAACTAGTTTGCCCTTATTCCCCCTCAGGGGAGGCCCCCAAGAAAATGTCTTCTCGATTAGCCCCAGGTCTCCTTTATACCTTTCCTCCGAGACCTTTTTTCTTCAAGAAAGCAGCTCGGTTGAGAAGGAAGGTAATCCTCATTGCACCTTACTTGCGTTAAATTTGGTTTCCCTTATTTTGGCCTCATCTACTTCACCTGTGGATTCTGAACCCAGTTCCAGACCTTCTGACCTATCCCCAAGGACTAGTGCACCCCAGTCTACAAAACATAAAGCTGACTGCTTGGTTCCTCTAATTCCATTAGTCATCAGGCATAATTACATTCCATCTTCTGTGCGACACATTTTGTTGACATCACATAAACCATCCACCAGGAATCTCTACCTTAGTAAATGGAATAGATTTTCAGTCTGGGCTTAAGATAATGGGTCTTGATCCTTTCAGGTCCAGTGAAGAATGTTCTAGAGTTTTTATCTACAATTTTTGGTAAAGGGGCTTTTGTTTTTACTATTAAGGTTTTCCTAGCAGCCGTTTCAAATTTTCATAACTGTTTCGGTGACCAGCCTTTGACTTCTCACAGACCTTTTAAAGATTTTCGTAAGGTGATGATCCGTTTAAAGCCCCATTCAAAGATCCTCTACCACCATGGGACTTGACGATAGTCTTGAAGTGAATTATCTCCCTTTGAACCTGCAGCTACCTGTGATTTAAAGTTTCTGTCTTGGAAAACGCTTCTCCCCATATCTATCACCTCTGTGAGACGTGTTTCCGAATTACAAGCTTTATGTTCAAAGCCCCCTTGTCTAGTTTTCCATAGACAGTTTCATTTGGAACAAACCTTCCTTTCTTCCTAAAGTCGTTTCAGAGGCCAACATCAGTCAGTCTATAGATTTGCTAGTATCTTTCCCAAATTTTTCTAAGGGCGAAATTTGTTTACACCTTTTTGGATGTGCACAGGCAATTATGTTTTTACCTGGACAGAACTAAGCAATGCAGACAATCAAAATAGTTATTCGTTTAATTTGCAAGATCAGCCTTGGCAAACCTGTCTCTAAGGTTAGTCTGTCAAGATGGTTAAGAGATTGTATTTCCTTTATTTACAATAAAAAGAATCTAAAGCGTCCTTTGCCAGTGAAGGTACATTCCACCAGATCTACGGCGACATCAGTTGTTTTTCATTCTAAAGCATCCATGTCCACAATTTGCTCAGCTTCAACATGGGCTACCTCACATACATTTATTATTGACTACAAATTGGATATGGTCTCCAGGGGGGGGAGCCTCCTTTGGTTCTGTGGTTCTCAGGAATGTACTTTCATAGGGCCACCTAGGATCTAAGGTAAATGGAGACAGTGTCCCAGAAGTCAAGAATAGATGAAGATTGACAACATCAGATAAAGAAGTTATGTCTTACCATAACGTTCCATCTGTGTTGTTGACCTTCATCTATTCTTGCGTCCAACCTCACCTGCCTCCTCCTATTGAGTCCTGATGGAGCAACTTGCTGTGCTGGGATTCCCTATTCGGATACATCTTGGGCATGGCTTCTGACTTCAGTTAGGTCTCACTGTGTTGTTTCTGTAAGTCTGCAAACTCAGTCTGAGGTAATGTAGAAAGTAGAAAAAACACGAACGGCCAGCATATATAGTCCGAACGCTTTATTTGGCAAAAACCAGGAACATAAAAATGTCCCAAGCAAAACTCCAACCCTCAGACCGGTTTCGGCAATATGCCTTCTTCAGTGAGTAAAAAAACATGCCCAAACCTGAGCATCATACTTATTTATATACTACATCAGTCATGCTTAACCAATGGTATAATCCAACCCCTTTGATTCATATTCATGAGCCCAAAGAACTGCTTAGAAAAGCCTATAGAGTCATATATGTAACAAAGGTAATAAATGTAATTGCAAATGCAAAAGTATCAACAAATATGAATGTAGATACAATGAGTGCACGTCTTAAGATAATTATAAACAAATCTTAAAGATAAACAAATAGTAACAATAAACAAAAGATGGTATAAGAATGCCATACAAACATGACTCAACCTAGTTTAAACTCTGTCCACTAAACATAGACCAAATTATATATATTTCAAGTTTAACAACCCAATCACTCCATATAGACATATATGTACATATATATATATGTATCGTATTAAAAAAGGAAAACCACATTGGTAGTCACAAGAAATATATCTAGTGTGATGATTCAATTATAAATACAACCAAATTGTAACATGGAAATTGAATGGAGCTTCTCATAGCCTTGTACCAATAGGACAAAAAGCTAGATGAAAAAAATATTCATTATAAATGGTCATTTATACCAGGAGAAAACAAAGCTCCAAGATGAATAATCCAATATTTCTCTTTAAAGCTTAGTGTATTTTGCCATCCCTGTTGATGGCTTCTATCCCCTGTAATCCTGTCAGTGACAGTGAACATGAACCTGGCTGAAGGATGTTTAAGTGTATGTTGAAAAAGTGCATTAGTTGGCTTCTTGTTCCGTATGTCACTCTTGTGTTCCCCTATTCTAATACGTAGTGAACGTGAAGTTTTGCCTACATAAAAGGCTGAGCACTGACATGTCGCTAGGTATATCACCCAACTACTGGAACAATTCCCAAAGATTCTAAGATCATAAACTTTGCTGGTATTGGCACTGGTGAATTGTTTGGTTTTGTTTACCTGATTACACGATATACAATGCCCACACGGAAAGGTACCCAAAAGCTCATCACCCATAATGGTGAGTTGTTTATATTTTGCTCCTCCACTATCATGTTTGTAATGTGAAAAAAGAGAGAGATTACAAACATCATGATAGTTAGAAAAAGGCTGGTTGCAGCGCATAAAGCTTCCACCAGGAAATTATATAGCAGCAAGTGGAATAGGTTTTCCATTTGGGTTCACCAAAATCAGCTGGATCCCTTTATGGCTCCCATTCCTGCTGTTTTAGAGTTCCTATTATCTGTTTTTCTTAACAGAGCTTGTTTTTCTTACTGTGAAAATGCAATTGGCAGCATTTTCTGATTTTCACATTGGAGTAATTCAGCACCTTTGGCCATGTCTAAATTGTCCAAGACCTTTCTTAAGGGTGGTTTTCTTCTTTGCCCACCTATGAAGGATCCAAGTCCTCCATGGGATCTCACTGTGGTTTTGCAAGCACTGGTTGTGCCTTGTTTTGAACCGGCAGCTAAAACTGATTTGAAGTTCTTGTCATGGAAGACTGCCTTCTTAGTAGCCATCACTTCAACTAAGAGTGCCTGAACTACAAGCTTTATCTATTAAGCCACCTTATTTGATTTTCCACAAGAACTAAGTGACTTTGCTTACAGTCCTTCCTTCCTGTCCAAGGTTGCATCTGAGGCAAACTTTAGTCAGGTCATCAGTCTCCCAGTTTTCTTCCCCAGTTTTCAAAACAAAGGGAAATACAAACTCCATATGCTAGATGTATATAGACAGTTAAGGTTTAATTTGAATCAAACTAAACATTTGAGGAAGTCTGACCAGATGTTCTTGTTTCTCTGTTGCAGTCCTCACATTTGGGTTATCTGCGTGCAGTAGCCCTCAGTCAACCTGATTAACAAAGTCCTGGGTCCTGCGTCAGTTGCTGTCTTTTCTTTCATGATGTCAGGTCATCAAGGGTATAAAACATGCAGCCGACGCCATTACATCAGTCTTTCTTGCCATGCGGTGCCTGAAGCAGAAGCAGTTCGCAAGTGCCGGTCGGCCGACTCCTGAAATTTTCGATGTCCTTCAAGAATGCAACTGCAGTCATAACATGTGGGTTGTCCTGCCTCAGGCAGCCCTCGGTCGGCTGGATTCCAAAGTCTGGGTCCGACGTCGGCTGATGTCGCATTCCTCTCCGACGTCAGAGCGACTGGAGTACATAAGCATCAGCCGACGCCATCTTCTTCAGTCTTTCTTGCCGCGCGGTGCCCGAAGCAGAAGCAGTTCGCAAGTGCCGGTCGGTCAGCTCCTGTATTCTTCGATTCCGAAGTCATCGAAAAAGCTAAGTACCCCGTTGGGGACCTTTTCTTGCCTCAGCCGATGTCAGAAATTACTGAAAAAGTTAACAATTGTCTTTCTTGTGGTAAACAAATACCTCATAAGGATTTCCACTCTTACTGTCTTCCTTGCCTTGGCCCAGACCATGACGTCTCGGCCTGTGTAGCCTGTGCTCGCTTCAACAAGCGCACTCTCAGGTGCCGGGCGGAGTTCGCTGAAGATTTTTTCGGCGAAAAATTCGCTTACACTATGCCGTCGGATCTTCCGACATCGCAAACTCCCAAGAAACAAAAAGACCGGCACCGACATCCTCGGCCCGCGTCTACCACTGACTCCACGCCAAAACCTATCTCGGGTGCTCCGGTTCCCTCTGAGACTGTCTCTCCACCGCTCAGAACCAAAGACACCGCATTACCGACGACTCCGATTCCGGATATCACTCCGACGCCAGTTATTGATTTTCCTCCGGATACCGAAACCGAGGAAATGCCCAAGACCATTTCTATAGACAAGGTCACTCCTGCACGTGGAGCTGCCAAGGCCTCCTATGGCCATGTCTATTAAGGCCTACACCAGGGCTAAGGCAGCCAGCAAAACAAAACATCTTACTACTAAAACCTTTCCTCGGCCTTCTCCAGAGACATAAATTATGTCTATGGCTGCTGATTTAATTTCTATGATTAGAGGTTCACAGGCCCATCCTGAGAGAGGATCCCAGCCTCCTTCTGATAAAAGGCCCCGGGTTGAACCCTCTGACCCTATTCCGTCAGATGAAGACTCTGAGGGCTCTGTCCACTCTGATAGCCAGGAAGAGCTCTTCCAGACCTATGAGGACTCGGATGCAGAGGATTCCATTCCCTCGGCCTCCCCGCCTGAAGATATTTCTTTTGGGGAAGTTCTGCATACCATGAGGGAACATTTCAAGTGGCAAGGCCAGGAATATTCTGATTCCAGAAAACGCCTTCGGACTTTCCTTAAGAAGCACCAGCACAGGCCCTTAGCTATTCCTCCTGTACTTGATGTTTTGGATGATTTATATTCTGACTCTAGTGTTGCCCCTGACTCTTTTCCTCCTGCTCCAGCCAAGCCAGACAGGTATTACAGGGTCCCAGAAACTCATTCCCATTTATTCAGGGCCCATACTGCTGATTTGGAAACTATTTCTCAGGGGCCTAAAGGAGTTTCAGCTTCCACCTCTAAAAACCCATTGCCCTCCAACAGGGAAGCTAGGTCATTAGAGAGATGGGGCAAAAGGGTTTACACATCCACTACCTTATCTATGAGAGCTTTGAATTGCCTTTTTCATATGTTACAATATCAGGATTTCCTGTTAGAAGATTTACAAAAAACATTGGCCACTCCTGATCCTTTAGACAGGAAGGCTTTGCAGGAAGCAGTACATAACACTCAGCAAGTAAGCAATCACTTCCTGCAGTGTGGATATGATGCACTGGAAGCTTCATGTAGGGCAGCTATGACAGGGGCAGTCATTCGTAGACATGCATGGTTAAAAGATCAACCTCTGCCAGATCATGTAAAGGCAAAACTTCTGGATGCACCTTTGGAAAAGAATAAGCTTTTTGGTGCTAATGCTAAGGATGTGTTAAAGACTATCGAGGAAAAAGCAAAATCAGTTCAGACGGTGAAAGATTTCCTCCAGGTTCAACCCCCCAGATTCAGTAGGAATTGGCCTTCAAAAAACTGGTCCTTTCCTAATCCAGAAAAGTTTCAAAGGGGTAAAAACAGACGTGGCCGAGGAAGAGGCCAATACAGAGGTCCTTACGGGGATGACAATGGCAGCCAGGAAACCAAAGAAGTGACGCAGGGGTTTCACCTGCCCCACAGCCACAATCTCAATGACTTTCCTCTACTTCCGCCTACCAGGGAACAAATAGAAGCTCCCTTGGGTGAGAAATTATCTCTGTTTGCAGAAAATTGGCACAGACTGACAAAGGGCAAATGGATTTTGGACATTATAGACCAAGGCTACAGGTTCCATTTTCATACCTTGCCAAGAAAACAAGGCATGCCAAACCTACCACAAAACCAGAGGGCAGAGGCTATCAAGCAAATCTCTCTGCTGACTCGAATGAAAGCAATAGAAAGAGTTCCACAACAAGAACAAGGCCAGGGTTTTACTCAAGACTGTTCCTTGTTCCAAGAAAAGAATCTCAATGGAGACCAATACTGGATTTGTCCGCATTAAACACCTTTCTCATAGTACCAAAGTTCAAAATGCTGACTCTACAGCAACTCCTTCCCATGCTGGGCAAGGGGTCTTGGCTGATTACTCTGGACCTCAAGGAGGCATACCTGCATGTCCCTATCAGACACAGCTGCAGAAGATACCTCAGATTTCTTGCAGGGCCAGAGCATTATCAATTCTCAGCATTGCCATTTGGCTTATCTACTGCGCCCAGAGTATTCACAAAATGCCTGGCTTCAGTAATTGCTCATTGCAGGCTCCAGGGGATACAAATTTACCCGTACCTGGATGACTGCCTCATACAAGCGGACGACAAATTGATGTTGACAAAAAACTTGGACTATGTCTTACGATTACTTCAAGCTCTGGGATACACAGTCAACTTCCAAAAGTCAAGACTGCAGCCATCCCAGCAAATAATCTTCATAGGAGCCAAATTAGACACAGCCTCTCAAATGGCTTACCTGACAGAAGACAAGCAAGAGAAGTTAACTCATTACTTCAAAGGTTTAGCAAAACTCACCCAGATGACTGCAAGGAGATTCCTACAGGCCCTGGGTTACATGGCATCCTGCATTCTCCTGGTTCCATTAGCAAGAGTACACATGAGAAAGCTTCAATGGTACCTGAAAAGCATTTGGTCTCAGCACAGCAACAACTTGGAGACAACCATACCGCTCATTCCATGCCTACAAAAGGAATTCCTATGGTGGGCCTCGGTGAGCCAGGCAAACACAGATATGTCATTCAAAAAACCACAGATAACACAGACCATGACCACAGACGCCTCAGACCTTGGATGGGGGGCGCACATGGAAGGCAGGTGTATACAAGGACAATGGTCTCAAAAGGAAACACATCTGCATATAAATCAAAAGGAAATGCTGGCAGTAATGCATGCCATCGAGGCCTTTCAACACCAACTTCAACAAGGCCATTTACTGATACGGACAGACAACACCACTGTGATGTGGTATATAAACAAGCAAGGGGCACCCACTCTTACCCCTTTGCAGACTGACAATGCATCTTTGGGAAAATCACTGAGCCTAAACATCCAGTTACAATCCCAGTTTGTTCCAGGCAAAGACAATGTGCTGGCGGACAGCCTAAGCAGGAATTTCACAGATCCACACGAGTGGAGGTTACATCCGAAGATCTTCACACAACTCACTTCGACATGGGGCAGGCCAGAAGTAGACCTAGTTGCCTCTCACCTCAACCATCATCTACAAAAATTCTGCACAAGGACATACCATCCAAAAGCTTGGAAAATAGATGCTCTCTCATTCAACTGGAACTTCCTAACAATCTATGCATTCCCACCTCTGCCACTGATGACCTCAGTACTACTAAAGATCAAAGCAGAGACCCAAGGGAATCATAATAGCTCCGGACTGGCCAAGACAACACTGGTACCCACTACTACGGAGCATATGTCACACCAGGAGGTGGGCCCTTCCCCAATGGCCTCTACTTTTGACTCAACACAATCTCAAAACAGTGCATCCAAACCTTCAGACACTGCAGCTAACAGCCTGGGAGATCCCATAGATAACCTCAACCTATCTCTCTCCAAGGAAGTTCAGCGGATACTAACAGAGGCTCGAATACCATCCACCAGAAAGGTTTACTTAGCAAAATGGAAGAGATTCAGCAATTGGAATACCAGCAAGGGATATGATGCATCATTGTTGAACATCCCATTCATCTTGGAATATTTGGCGGATATGCTAAAGAACGGCCTCTCATATTCTTCCATAAAGATACATGCATCAGCTATTTCAGCTAGATATAACACTGATCCTCCTGTCTTTTCACACCCTTTGCTAAGGCAATTCCTCAGGGGAATCAAGAGCATCAAGCCACCAAGAAAGGCCCCAGTGCCAGCCTGAGACCTCAATTTTGTCCTAGAAAAAACGACTCTACCTCCTTTTGAGCCAGCAGCTTCAGTTGACTTGCAATTTCTCTCATGGAAGACAGCTTTCCTGTTGGCAGTTACCTCAGCAAGAAGGGTTTCGGAACTGCAGGCCCTAATGGCAATACCACCATTCATAATTTTTCACAGAGACAGGGTTTCATTAAGGACCAACCCTACTTTTATGCCAAAGGTGGTATCTAGGGTTTCTTTAAATCAAGCTATTCATTTGCCTGCTTTCTTCCCCAATCCTGAGAATAAGGGGGAAAGACTGTTACATACCTTGGACATTCACAGACAACTTCGATACTACCTGGACAGAACCAAGACCAGTAGGAAGTCTGAACAACTTTTTGTAGCTTACGCCCCTGCAGTCCAAGGAAAAGCAATTTCAAAACAGACTATTTCAAAATGGATTGGACATTGCATCAGATTTTGTTATTCCTTTCATGGAAAGACTGTTCCAGCCAATGTCAGACCACATTCCACAAGAGCTACAGCCACCTCTACAGCATTCTTAAGAGGGGTGCCTACTAAGGACATTCTAGAAGCTGCTACATGGAGCTCCGTGCATACATTCTCCAAACACTACAATCTCCCTCTATACTCCAGATCCAGAGCAGGCTTTGCTTCGGCAGTCCTGCAGGGTTTGATTGCCACACCATCTTTTTCCTAGAGCATACCTCCTTCCCCAGCTAAGCTATAGTATTCTACCCACATGTTATGACTGCAGTTGCATTCTTGAAGGACATAGTACAGTTTTGTACTTGCCATAAATGTAGATGTCCGATAGACATGCAACTGCAGTCGGATTTTCCCTCCCTCCATACCCCTCTATGCCTAGGATCCACTCCTATCCCTGTTTCTCTTAGCTGGGGATATCTGTTATGGTGTATTTGTTTTATTGCTCATTTATTTCTCTGGAATCCTGTTTTTGTCTTCCAATTTGATTACAGCCTTCTTTGGAGGGCACCTGGCATCTGGGGCAAGAAACACTGAAGAAGATGGCGTCGGCTGATGCTTATGTACTCCAGCCGCTCTGACGTCGGAGAGGAATGCGACATCAGCCGACGTCGGACCCAGACTTTGGAATCCGGCCGACCGAGGGCTGCCTGAGGCAGGACAACCCACATGTTATGACTGCAGTTGCATGTCTATCGGACATCTACATTTATGGTAGGTACAAAACTGTACTTTTTCGAGTTTCAGAACCGAAGTCTTCAACTAAAAGCTAAGTACCCCATTGGGGAAACTTTTTCTTGCTCTAAACCGATCTCAGTAAAAGTAAATAATTGCATTTCTTGTGAAAAGCGAATACCTCCTAAAGATTTTCATTCATACTATATTCCTTGCCTAGGCCCTGACCACGACATACCTTGCTGTCAGTTTTGTGCCTTACTTAAACCGCAAACTATCCATCGTGTGTATATTTTCGCTTCTAAATGTTTTGGTGCTCAGTTCAATTATCCAGATATGTCTTCGGTAAGCCGTCTAACTACCAAAATTCTGAAAAAACACAAAAGAAACAGGCTGCCTAGGTCCAAAACTGCCAACGCTTCTCCTTAGCCACTCGCCTGTTTGACGGTACTCAGTGATGTGCTTTCGCAGCCCCTGATACCCGCTACTTCAGATTCGCAGGCCTCTACTGAGACCTATTTGGAGTCCAGTATGCTGTGAGATGCTTCAGCTGTGGAACCTGCGGATGTCTCTATCTTGGATGGGTCCGGAGCCGCTGTGCAGGCACCGGCTTCTGAGGGTGTATTCAGGCTTACTGACTTGCATATTAAACTGACGCCATCTTCTTCTTCATGGCCTAAAACTCGAAAAACTGACACCCAGACGGCATGGTCAGGCCTCTATGCCTAAAAAACAAATGATAAGAATGGCTGAAGACCTTAGCCAACCTTCCCCCTCTAAGAGACCTAGAACTGAGTTTGCTTATGATACTTCTGACCAGGATTCTGAAATTTCTGTTTCCTCTGATGAACAGGCACCCTTATCTGCCTATGCGAATTCTGTTGCTGAGGACTCTCTTCCCTTTGCTTCCCCCAGAGGATTTCTCTTTTGGTGAAACCTTGCATACTCTTAGGGAGCATTTTCATTGGGAAAGTCACGATTTCTCTGATTCTAAAAAGAGGCTTAAGGATTTTTTACTCCTGCCCCAACACAGGCCTTTAGCAGTCTCTCCTGTACTAGACATTGTTGATGGTGCCTTTTTGGAATCTAGCTTGGCCCCTGACTCTCTACCTCCTGCTCCCAGAAAACCTGATAGATATTACAGGGTTCCTGACTGTCACAAGTTCCTTTTCAAAAATCCTACTTCAGATCCTGAGACCATTTCACAGGGACCCAAGGACATTAAAGCTGCTACTGCCAAAAATCCTACCCCCTCTGATAGAGACTCCAGGGTGCTGGATAGCTGGGGTAAGAAGGTATATACTTCTGCAGCTTTGGCCATTATGGCCTTAGTGCCAGTTTCATATGTTAAAGTAGCAGCATATTATTGGATTGCTTAAACAGAAAATTATGTTTCCTGATTGTGTTGAAAATAAGGATGTACAGGATTTAATGCATTTTGCTGAACAAGCTGGAAAACATACTTTGCAATTTGGTTTTGATTCACTAAGAGCATCTTGCAAGGCTGCTGTCACTGGGTCTGTACTTAGAAGGCATGATTGGCTTAAGGAGCAGTCTTTGCCAGATCATGTTAAAGCTAAATTAGTCGATGCTCCCTTAAATTAGGACCGCCTGTTTGGCAATAAGGCAGAAGAAGTTCTTAAAAAGATGGAGCAAAAAGCTAAATCTATGCAAACTGTTAGATTTCTTACAAGTACAACCTCCAAGATTTAGTAGGCATTTGCCTTCTAAGAATTGGTCCTTTCCTGCCTCTTCCAGGTGTTCAGTCCAAACCCAGATCCAGCAGAACACCTAGGCTTCAGTCACAGTGTACACACAGGACTAAGCAGTGGGGGGCCCCCACTTCCAAATTTGGGAGTAGTAAAATTCCCCCCTATGGTAACTGTCTCAGTGACTTTACTTAAATACTTAAAAGCACTTCTCAACTGACTGCCCCTTTGGGGGGGGGGGGTTGCTCTACATGAAAAAAACTGGGAACTCATTACCCAGGACACATGGGTTTTAAATGTAGTGTCCCAAGGATACAGATTTCACTTCCACATGTTACCAACCCCAAACAGTTGGCCAGATGTACCCCCAAATCAGTGGGCAGAGTCTCAAAAGCAAGTACTCTCTCTTTTAAGCATAAAGGCTATTCAGTCTGTGCCAGAAGAGGAAAAGGGACAAGGTTTCTACTCAAGACTTTTCCTGGTACCCAGAAAAGACAATTCATGACGTCCTATCCTAGACCTGTCTACTCTAAACACCTTTTTGGCGATTCCAAAATTTAGTATGCTGACTCTTCAGCAGTTGCTTCCTATGCTAGGCAGAGATGCCTGGTTGGTAACACTCGATTTAAAGGAAGCATACCTGCACATCCCAATCGGGGAATCTTGCAGAAGATACCTACGCTTCAAAGCAGGCTACAAAGCATTGTCAGTTCTCTGCACTGCCCTTTGGCTTATCCACTGTGTCCATGGTATTCACAAAGTGCCTAGCTCCAGTCATTTCATTTTGCCAGCAAAGAAATATTAAAATATACCCACACCTGGACGATTGTGTAATTTAGGCAGAAGGCCAGGACATACTTTTGAATCATCTGGCCTTTATACGAAGAGTGCTAACTTGTCTGGGGTACACCATAAACAAAAATAAATCACACCTGGTACCCTGTCAAATTATATTCCTGGGAGCAAGCTTGAATACAGCTTCCCACATGGCTTTCCTCACCCCAGAGATGCAAATTCATTTGAAAACCTACTTCAAACTAGTGGCCACGAAAACCCTGCTATCTGCAAGCCTTGGGGTTCATGGCCTCCTACATTCTTCTAATTCCCTATGCAAGACTGCATATGAGGAAACTACACTGGTATCTAAAAAGCCTATGGTGTCAACATTCTCAGGATCTAGAAGCAATGATTCCTGTCATACCTTGCCTACGCCTAGAGTTCCTTTGGTGGTCAGAGACCTGCCACCAAAACAAGGGACTACCAGTCACTCTACCCCCTGCCACCCAAACCCTAATAACAGAAGCATCAGACTATGCATGGGGGGGTGCGCACCTGGCAGAGAAGTGCATTCAGGGCAAATCGAACCCATGTCAAATGCACCTGCATATCAATAAAAAAGAAATGTTAGCTGTACAGAATGCTCTGACAGCCTTCAAGGACCACATTCTTCCAGGACAATTAATGGTAAAAGACTGACAAAACCACTGTTATGTGGTACATAAGCAGGGGAGATACCCATTCTTACCCCCTTTGCAGACTAGCCATGGCATTGTGGAATACAGCCTTGAGCTACCAAGTGCATCTACAAGCTCAATTCCTGCCAGGAAAACTAAATACACTGGCAGATGGATTAAGCAGAAACCTCATGGACCCACACGAGTGGAAACTGGAACTAAAGATTTTCAACATGTTGACAAACAAATGGGAGGAGCCCGGATATTGATATGTTTGCCTCTCCCCAGAACTACCAATTGGACAAATTTTGCACAAGGATTCCTCACAACCAAGCTTGGAAAGTGGATGCTCTGTCCTTCAGCTGGAAAAAACTGTCAGTGTATGCCATTTTTCCTCTCTCTCTCCTCTCCAAAGTACTACTAAAGATCAAACAGGACAAACCAAGGAATTTATTGATTGCACCAGACTGGCCACACCAACACTGGTACCCCCTATTGTGAAGTGTGTCATTGTTGGCCCTTTGGCACCTGCCTCAGATCCCTACTCTTGTCTAAGCAGGTGAACCAGATTCTGCACCCTCAGCTTCAAACCCTGAACCTAGCAGCCTGGCTAATTACCTAATCCTCTCCTTTACCCCATCCCTCAGTATACCAGTGATGGATATAATTTTGGAGGCAAGGAGGCTTAGTACTAGAAAATCTTAAGCTGAAAAAAGGAAAAGATTCTGTGCCTGGAACCAATCTCAAGGGATGAGCACAGCAGTGCCCAACTTACCTCAGATTTTACAATAATTAACTGAGATGCTTCACAAGGGCCTTTCGTTTTCCTCCATCAAAATTCACGCCTCAGCCATTTCAGCTCATTATAACACAGAACCTCCCCTCTTCTCTCATGCACTGCTCAAGCAGTTCTTCCGAGGGGCCAAAAATTTAAGACCACCCAGGAGAGCCCCAACTCCAGCCTGGGACCTTACTCACACTTCCTCCTTTCGAGCCAGCTGCTAGTGCAGATTTAAATTTCCTTTCTTGGAAAACAGCCTTCCTTTTAGCAGTCACTTCATCAAGAAGGGTATCTGAATTACAGGTCCTTGTGGCAGTGGAGCCTTTCATCATCTTTCATGCGGACAGGGTGTACCTCAGAACCAATCCCTCCTTCATGCCCAAGGTGGTATCCAGTGTGGCTCTTAATCAGTCCATTCATTTGCCAACCTTCTTTCCTAATTCACAGTACAAAGGGGAACGGGGATAACTGCACTCCTTAGATGTGCACAGACAACTTAGGTTTTACTTGGTCAGGACTAAACCTCAAAGGAAATCTGGACAACTGCTGGTGGCATGTGCTGCAGGGGCAGAGGGGAAGGCTATTTCAAAGCAAACCATTTCTAAATGGATAGACCATTGCATTCTTTTTTGCTATAAGCACCATGGAAAACCTATCCCACAGGGGATCAGACCCCATTCAACCAGGGCTGCATCTACCTCTACAGCCTTTCTCAGAGGTGTCCCTACAAGGGACATCCTAAAAGCTGCTACCTGGAGTTCTGTACATACTTTCACCAGGTATTACCATTTGCCAATTTTCTCTAAATCCAGAGCTGGATTTGTCACTGCAGTCTTGCAGGGTCTTATAGCTGGTCCTAATGCTTTCGAAATTCCTCCTCCCATTCTTACCTTTGGGAATCTACCCAAATGTGATGACTGCAACAGTGAAACACTAAGAACATAGTACAGTTGTATACACTTACCATAAATGTAGATGTTCGATTGCATTCACTGCTGCAGTCCTGGTTACCCTCCCTCCAGCCCCCTGACTTTTTTGGCTGTACCTCTATGCTCCTTTACTATGCTTAAAAGCTTTTTGGTGTATTTGCTTTTTTATTGGAGGTATATCCTTGTGTATATGTGTGTGTGTGTGTGTGTGTGTGTGTGTGTATATATATATATATATATATATATATATATATATATATATATATATACACATTTTTTTTATTGCTTCCCCTTCCGTGGTGGTGCAGCGGTAGTGTTGTTGCCTTACAGCAAGAGGTTCTCCTGTTCGATTCTTGGCTGGAGTGCAGGAAGTGCCTTCTGTGTGGAGTCTGCATGTCATCCCCGCGGTTGGGTGGGCGTTCGAAAGACGTGTAAATGAGCGTGCCTTCGTTGAAGACTGAACGCTGAGCTGCACCTCGGCATTCGTGAAAATCTACTGCCAATCATTAGCGGACCGGAGTTTCGCTGTGGCGACCCCTAACTGGGAAAAGCCGAAAGACAACAACATTGTTTTATTGCTTCCCATTAAGGAGGCACCTGACATCTGGGGCAAGAAAAACTGATGTAATGGAGTCGGCTGCATGTTTCAATACCCCTGATGTAACGGAAGAAGAGACAGCAACTGACGCAGGACCCAAGACTGTTAATCAGGCTGACTGAGGGCTACTGCAAGCAGGTAACCCAAATGTGATGACTGCAACAGTAAATACACTCGAACATCTACATTTATGTTAAGTGTACACAACTGTACTTTCTTTGCATCTTTCTCGAAAGCTAATTTGGGAAATCAAATTTCTAAAGTGACTTTGGCTAATTGGTGTACAAGCTGCAATTTCCAGTTGTTTATTCCATTAAAAGAATACCCTAACCACTACCGATCAAGGCTTATTCTACCAGGTCTGTGTTAACTTCTGCTGCCTTTTCGTCTAGACTAGAGAATCTGTTGATTATATCTACTCTGCAGCTATTTAGTCTGATTCACACATTGTCTTATTACAAATTGGACATTATATCCAGGAACAGGTCCTCCTTTGGTTCTCCTGTGCTTCGGAATATCCTTCCATGAGGGCCTTCCAAGAGTTCTGTAACTGGGGACTCTCTCCTACAGGTTGAAGATCAAATGAAAACAACTTCAGATGAAGAAGCTATGTACTTAACATAATGCTCTGAGTTGGTTTTTCATTTGTCTTCATCCTTCCCTCCCTCCATCCCCTTCTAAAATTAAGATCTGATAGATATGGATATGGGTATCCCTTTAACTGTTTGAGCTCCTGAAGTGCTCTTTTCTCTACAATTCAAGGACACTTATTTACAACCTTTTATTGTAAGCACTAGATAGATTGTGAGCAGGAAACTGTATCTGAGGGGAGATGAAGGGAGAGCATTATGGGTAGGGGAGGAGCTTAGATATTTGGATCCTAGAGCTGTAGTATATGGCAGTTGGATCCAATGTCTGCTCTGAACCCACAGGTTGGAGGCAAATGAAAAACCAACAACTCAGATGGAAAGCTATGGTAAATACATAACTTTTTTCCCCTTTATTTCCTCTGTACTGTTCTAGTGAGAAAGAATAGATGGATTTCTCACAAGGTTTAAGGCCATTTTGACTTTGAAGCCTCCTTTCTCCTCTAAATCTCCACCCAAAAAGATTAAAGTTGATTCATTTAGTTATGAAGATGAGGAGGCTTCTGATTTTGACCATTCTCTGCCGTACTTCTGTCATGTGCATGGTCTTTGCTTAGTCCCTTAGGATGAGGAGGACTCTATTTCACCTGATTCTCCGGCTTCTTTTGGAGAGACGATCTTAAATATGATGAAGCAGTTTGAGTGGGAGCCTAGGCAGAGCTCATAGGTGTTAAAATTACAACAGTCCCTTCCCTGTACCTGTTGTTTTTGAGGTGGTGTAGGTGCTTTTAGTACACATCTGCTCCCCCTGACTCCCAGTATCAGGCTACCAAATGACCAGATAGCTTTTATAGAGTCTCTGATTGCAGTTTTTTATTTAGAAAACCTGTGGTGGATCTTTCTGCAGTTTCCCTCTAATTTGACAAGTCTTTTAGATGTCCTTCCATTCACTGTTTGTAGTATTTACCTGTGGAATTCCCTGCTATAGGTCGCCCAACTTCTGGCCAGTATATCAAAGCCGTCTATTGCTTTAAGGTACACCAAACTTCACACATGCTCCTTGAGTAGCATAGAGGTGACGTCCGGACGTACCATTCTCAGAACTTCTTTGCCGTCAGTCTGAATGCCTATATGAATGCCCTACATCTTGTATGACAGTGTGGGAGACAGATTTCCCATAAAGACTGCCATGATAATGTTTTGTCTAGGAGCCTCTCACAACCATATGTTCTATTTGTAAGGGTTTTGTACCAAAGACTCTGAGTAGTAGACTTTCTTCCTTGGCTTTGTATCTAGAGAATCAGTGCCTTGAGCTTCTCACTAAAGATACAATGGAGGGAACTTCCTGCCCTGAGAGTCAGCCAGTAGGGAAGAAGGTTAAAAAAAACGAAGACTGGAATCTTCTGCTGTCCAACCTCTGCCTGGTGTTTTTCCAGAGGTTGAAGAGAATCTGGAGGCTTGCTCAGCTTTATCAGATTCCTCTGCTACGACAGAGTTGGAGGTCGGTGAGGATCTGGCTTGCAGCAAGTCCTATGAGGCTTTGCAGGCATCCATTTTGGATATTCAGGAGGAACTACGGTAGATTTCTGAGGGGCCTAGGTATGTTCCACAGATTCTATTTAGGGATGAAGTTACTAGTGCGGTTATTGAATTCCGGTCAGAGCCTTTTAAGTTTTTTAAGGGGGGGAGGCTTTACTTTAAAGAAGCAGCAAACTAAACACGTTTCTTCTCCTTTGAGTTCACAGAGCAAGTGTCAGGCCTCTTACCCAG
This sequence comes from Protopterus annectens, assembly GCF_019279795.1. Classification (NCBI taxonomy): domain Eukaryota; kingdom Metazoa; phylum Chordata; order Ceratodontiformes; family Protopteridae; genus Protopterus; species Protopterus annectens. The sequence goes on along the minus strand of NC_056750.1, from coordinate 602,241,854 downwards.
GGTTTGTTGAATACTTTGATGGCATTAAAATCTCCAGCTCACCCTTGGTTCTCTACTCCCCTGAAAAAGGCCAGAGAACAGGATTCATCTGAGGTGGAGTCTGATTCTTGTGAGGAATCCCTTGCTTACGCTACCCAAATTTCATCTGCTTTGGACTATGGGTCAGAGGAGAAGGAATCTAATGACCCTGACACTCCTTTTGAAGAAATCTTATTTGGGGACAAAATCTCTAGAATGATAGAATTTTCTAAATGGATTGTGGCCAGGTCTGTGAAATCCTTAAGAGGTACTGTGAGCTGCTGCAGATGGAATCCCGAAACCTGATGTTCCTCCTGATATTCTTCATGTTTCACTGTTGCAGTGTTTACATTTAGGTAATCTGCTGGCAGGTTGCCCTCAGTCGGCCTTATTAACAAAGTCTTGGGTCCTGTGTCGGTTGCTGCCCCTTCTTCCATGACGTCAGGGGTATAAAACATGCAGCTAACGCCATTACATCAGTTTTTTCTTGCCCCAGATGTCAGGTGCCCCCTAAATGGGGAGCCAAATATACAAGTAATCAAAAAACACAAATATATCTCCATACAAAAGCAAATACACCAAAAAGGCTTTTAAGGAAAGTAGAGGTGTATAGTAAGTGAAAAACGGGGCTGGAGGGAGGGTAACCAGGACTGCAACAGTGAATACACTAGAACATCTACATTTATGGTAAGTGTACACAACTATACTATGTTCTTTGTGTTCCACTGCTGCAGTCATTACATTTGGGTAGATGCCCAATGCTATGGTTGGGAGGATGGATTTATACAACATTAGGACCAGCTATAAGGCTCTGAAAACAGCACTGGCAAAGCCAGCTCTGGAGTTAGAGAAAATTGGTAAATGATGATGCTTGGTGAAAGTATGAACTGAACTCCAGGTAGGTGTACACAACTGTACTTTTTGGCTTTTTCCAGTGCCTCTGAATCTCTTGATTCTCTGCCCCCTGCTCCCTAGAAGCCTGATACGTTTTTATAGGGTGTCTGTGGGTATTAACTTTTTGTATGAATGTCCTGCTGCTGACCCCTCAGCTATGTCTGTAGCCTCTAACAAGACCTCTCAATTGCTTACTTCACCCAAGTTACTGCAGTCTGATAAAGACAGTAGAACCATGGAAAGGCTAGGTAAGAAGGTTTATAACACAGCTACTCTGGCTTTTAGGGCTATTAATTCTGACCCATATGTCCAGGTATATGTTGCCTCTCCTTTCTCAGGCTTGTCAGCTTATTTCTGATCTCCCTGAATCTGAGGGTAAAACTTATGTTCTTTCCTTGCTAGAGAGTTCCTCTCAAGTGGTTCATCTTTGTCAAGTGTAGTTATAATGCAGCGGATGCTTCTTCCAGGGTTGCTGCTTTTGGTTCTGTAGTGAGGAGGTATTCCTGGCTTAGGCTTCAGCCTTTATCAGACAATATCAAGGCTAAGTTGATGGATGCTTTTTGATAATAAACTTTTGTTTGGGGAAGCATCCGCTGGTTTAAGTCCCTTCAGGATTCATCTTTATTCCTCCTCACTGGCCTGGCTGTTGTGCGTCTCCCATCTCTGCGGGTTGGAGAACTGGGATACCTTTCACCCTTTTATCGGGACCAAGCTACACCTCTTCTAAGACTCCTGGCCCTACTGGCGGAGTAGAACTGTGTCCAGAACTGTATCCAGTCCAGTATCCCCATCCAGACATTAATCTGGTATATCGTCCTATATCTAAAGGAAGGACTGCCTAAGTATGTTAAACATAGATATTAGACCCTAAATACTGTAACTGCGTGCCTAGCCTACCAACCTGCCCTGAACTACCAGCAGCCAGCACCAGTCCCCCTTATCTTTCAAACCAGACCCTCATTCCTACACTGCCATTTTACCCTTGTTTTTTCACTATCTCTCCTCCCTTAATACGGCTTTTGCTTTCCTTACCTCTACTCCTGCTCTATTCCCATTACCTCCCTCCATATACCTGCTTCTAACTTTTGCCTACTACACAGATCCCTTTTAATTATAGTTCCTCCCTCTCTGTATCTTTGATAAGCTTACTGGTTTTCCTGCCTTCTACCTCAAGCTTTACACTATTATATACATTTTCCTTCCCTGGCCTATCTACCTCCCTTTGGGATCTGTCTACTACACATCTGCTTATAACATACTCAATTCCTTCTACTAGTCATACTATCAGTTTTTTACTTACCTGCTGTTTTTCTACCTGGCTGATTGTTTCCTCTCAGCACTTTTCTACTCCTTTCACTCTTCCTATTACTCTTAACTATTTACCCTATCAAGTCTTTCCTACCTATTCCACTCTCCTGCGCTTAGACTACATTTACTCCCCACCTCATCAGGCCACCCACCCCCCAATCTCGAAACTCTTCTCCCATTGCTACTTTTTCCCGCCTTTCCCCTGGACTTGTGCCCTTCCCCCTTACCTATCCCATCCCTCCCTTGCAACCTTATAAATAACTCCCCCGATCCCAGGACGCCATCTTTATTCCTCCTCACTGGCCTGGCTGTTGTGCGTCTCCCATCTGTGCGGGTTGGAGAACTGGGGTGAGCTACATGCAGAGATTTTGTTCTTAGTGACTTCTGTTTTTGCCATTGTTTATCAATGTATCATTGCCTGGTCTATAGTAAGCTGTTTGTTTAGTGGACGCGACTCTGTATACAGCGTCACATTGAGACGGCGTATCTGCTTCCCAGTGGCTTCTCATCAATTAGGATTCAGCAATGTTTGCATCAATATGGTTACTTGTTTGAATGCGTTAAGATCTATTTTTGAAGTAGAGTCTCTTTATAAACACTGTTATGCACAAGCTATTTGATTGCTGTTATATACTATCTCTCACGATAAGGGTCTGTGATAATAGCTGAATGATTATAGCGTTCTCTTCATTTACACACATGCTATCTCATTAATGTTAATTGCTGTCTCTCAGACTAGGTGTCTATGGTAGTAGCGGAACGCTTACAGCGTCTTCTCCTTTCCATATCTTTTACAAAACTTTTAATATAATGTGACGTAGTACTGAGGGTGGTTAACCTTGTATCACAACTGACTAAGGGTCTGCTACAGTGTCCATCACCTAATGTGTTTTTAACTTAGCGCGTACAATTGGTCATAGTTCAGAGTGATTTTACATTGTTTTATAACTACATAGGGATCTGCTTTAGTGTTCAATGTGTGTTGGACTCTTTTCTTTGTAACGCTCGATAACAGCGTTTAACGTTAATTAATTAGACGCCATTACTGAACATAGCGCTCCTAACTGTTAACCATAACTACATTGGACTATGTTCAAACTGTGTTTTCTCACTGCTAAAGGGCATGTTTATTTTTAAAATGTGTTTAGTTAACTATTTTACAATTGTATTTTGCTGACGTTTAAAAGTATTTTCTTGTTCTCCCTTCTACATCTCTCTCTCTCTCCCAAATACCTTTCACCCTTTTATCGGGACCAAGCTACACCTCTTCTAAGACTCCTGGCCCTACTGGCAGAGTAGAACTGTGTCCAGAACTGTATCCAGTCCAGTACCCCCATCCAGACATTAATCTGGTATATCGTCCTATATCTAAAGGAAGGACTGCCTAAGTATGTTAAACATAGATATTAGACCCTAAATACTGTAACTGCGTGCCTAGCCTACCAACCTGCCCTGGACTACCAGCAGCCAGCACCAGTCCCCCTTATCTTTCAAACCAGACCCTCATTCCTACACTGCCATTTTACCCTTGTTTTTTCACTATCTCTCCTCCCTTAATATGGCTTTTGCTTTCCTTACCTCTACTCCTGCTCTATTCCCATTACCTTCCTCCATATACCGGCTTCTAACATTTGCCTACTACACAGCTCCCTTTTAATTATAGTTCCTCCCTCTCTGTATCTTTGATAAGCTTACTGGTTTTCCTGCCTTCTACCTCAAGCTTTACACTATTATATACATTTTCCTTCCCTGGCCTATCTACCTCCCTTTGGGATCTGTCTACTACACATCTGCTTATAACATACTCAATTCCTTCTACTAGTCATACTATCAGTTTTTCACTTACCTGCTGTTTTTCTACCTGGCTGATTGTTTCCTCTCAGCACTTTTCTACTCCTTTGGCTCTTCCTATTACTCTTAACTATTTACCCTGTCAAATCTTTCCTACCTATTCCACTCTCCTGCGCTTAGACTACATTTACTCCCCACCTCATCAGGCCACCCCCCCCCCCAATCTCGAAACTCTTCTCCCATTGCTACTTTTTCCCGCCTTTCCCCCGGACTTTTGCCCTTCCCCCTTACCTCTCCCATCCCTCCCTCGCAACCTTATAAATAACTCCCCCAATCCCAGGACGCCATCTTTATTCCTCCTCACTGGCCTGGCTGTTGTGCGTCTCCCATCTGTGTGGGTTGGAGAACTGGGGTGAGCTACATGCAGAGATTTTGTTCTTAGTGACTTCTGTTTTTGCCATTGTTTATCAATGTATCATTGCCTGGTCTATAGTAAGCTGTTTGTTTAGTGGACGCGACTCTGTATACAGCGTCACATTGAGACGGCGTATCTGCTTCCCAGTGGCTTCTCATCAATTAGGATTCAGCAATGTTTGAGCCAATATGGTTACTTGTTTGAATGCGTTAAGATCTATTTTTGAAGTAGAGTCTCTTTATAAACACTGTTATGCACAAGCTATTTGATTTCTGTTATATACTATCTCTCACGATAAGGGTCTGTGATAATAGCTGAATGATTATAGCGTTCTCTTCATTTACACACATGCTATCTCATTAATGTTAATTGCTGTCTCTCAGACTAGGTGTCTATGGTAGTAGCAGAACGCTTATAGCGTCTTCTCCTTTCCATATCTTTTACAAAACTTATAATATAATGTGACGTAGTACTGAGTGGTTAACCTTGCATCACAACTGACTAAGGGTCTGCTACAGTGTCCATCACCTAATGTGTTTTTAACTTAGCGCTTACAATTGGTCATAGTTCTGAGTGATTTTACATTGTTTTATAACTACATAGGGGTCTGCTTTAGTGTTCAATGTGTGTTAGATTCTTTTCTTTGTAACGCTCGATAACAGCGTTTAACGTTAATTAGACGCCATTACTGAACATAGCGCTCCTAACTGTTAACCATAACTACACTGGACTATGTTCAAACTGTGTTTTCTCACTGCTAAAGGGCATGTTTATTTTTAAAAGAGTGTTTAGTTAACTATTCTACATCTGTATTTTGCTGACGCTAACAGCGTTTAGCGTTAATTAATTAGTCGCCATTACAGAACATAGCGCTCCTAACTGTTAACCACAACTACATGGGATTATGTTCAAACTGTGTTTTCTCACTGCTAATGGGCATGTTTATTTTTAAAGTGTGTTTAGTTAACTATTTTACAATTGTATTTTGCTGACGTTTAAAAGTATTTTCTTGTTCTCCCTTCTACATCTCTCTCTCTCTCCCAGATACCTTTCACCCTTTTATCGGGACCAAGCTACACCTCTTCTAAGACTCCTGGCCCTACTGGCGGAGTAGAACTGTGTCCAGTCCAGTACCCCCATCCAGACATTAATCTGGTATATCGTCCTATATCTAAAGGAAGGACTGCCTAAGTATGTTAAACATAGATATTAGACCCTAAATACTGTAACTGCGTGCCTAGCCTACCAACCTGCCCTGGACTACCAGCAGCCAGCACCAGTCCCCCTTATCTTTCAAACCAGACCCTCATTCATACACTGCCATTTTACCCTTGTTTTTTCACTATCTCTCCTCCCTTAATATGGCTTTTGCTTTCCTTACCTCTACTCCTGCTATATTCCCATTACCTCCCTCCATATACCTGCTTCTAACTTTTGCCTACTACACAGCTCCCTTTTAATTATAGTTCCTCCCTCTCTGTATCTTTGATAAGCTTACTGGTTTTCCTGCCTTCTACCTCGAGCTTTACACTATTATATACATTTTCCTTCCCTGGCCTATCTACCTCCCTTTGGGATCTGTCTACTACACATCTGCTTATAACATACTCAATTCCTTCTACTAGTCATACTATCAGTTTTTCACTTACCTGCTGTTTTTCTACCTGGCTGATTGTTTCCTCTCAGCACTTTTCTACTCCTTTGGCTCTTCCCGCTCCGTTCGCCCTGCGGGCTCACTCCGCTCCCCTCCCTGCCCCCAAATCCCACCCACCCCTGTAACCTCTACATTTATTCCCACATAGCCACACCCTCCACAACCTTCACCAATCAGAACCTCTTCCTCTCAACACCCACTCCTCAACAATCTCCTCCCTCATCCACCCACTACCTCTCTGACCATATACCTAGCTGAAGAGAATACGGTCTCTTACTCAACTCAACATGTCCCAAACACACCTCCCTCTCCTTCTACTAACTGTGTTAACTTCTCTTTCCTCTACCTACATCATTACCTACTATGAGCAACCTCTTAGTCCTATTGTAAGCATCCCACATAAACACACCCTAACTACCCCCCAACTATAGTTAATACCTATCTCTGTCCCATATACAACAACTCATACCTTGAACCCAAATACCATTGTCTCTCTCATATTAAATACCTTATTCACACACTCTCAAAACACATCCACTACTATAAGCCCTCATTCAAACAAGGTTTGTTATTAAGAGATGGGGACATACACCCTAACCCAGTCCCTAACACCTTAGTACTTTCCCCTAATTCCCAACAAATGAAAACCATGTCTACACCACATACTTCACCTCCCAAATCTCTCTCTATAGCTCATCTTAATATCCATAGCATTTGCAATAAAGTTTCTGCTCTTCATGCCCTACTTAGAAGTCCAACAATTTGACATTCTCTGCCTTACCGAAACCTGGCTTAAACCCACTATAAAAGACAATGAAATTATCCCCCCTGGCTATAACATCCTAAGACAAGACTGTCCTAATAAAAAAGGGGGCGGAGTAGCTATACTCTACAAAACCGGACTAGAAGTATGTAAAGCAATTTATACCCCTCCAAATGACACTAATAGTGAAATTATCATCTCCAAACTCTCCCTCAATCCACACAAAACTATAAATATTATCTGTGCTTATCTTCCCCCAGGCAACAATCCCCCATTATTAGAAGGCCTGCTAAACTGGTTCTCAACCACTCTCCCTCTAGAAACTATATTATTAGGTGACTTTGACATTGATTGGAACGTATGCAAACAAATGAATCCATCTACCCATATTAACCTCCATGGATTCCAACAAACCATTAATTCAACAACTAGAACAAATAAAAGTAATAATAAAGAAACCATACTAGACTGGATCCTGACAAATAGCCCCCAACAAAAGTACTCAACAGGAACCCTCCCAGATGACCTTAGCGACCACTCACTAACATATATTATTAGGCACAAAACACATCTAGCAAAACCGCCCCTTATCCGCTTATCTCGCAGCAAAAAACATTTTGACCCCCATCAGTTTCAATATGAACTTAGCCTAGTTAACTGGTCATCTCTACAAACCCTCCCAATAGACGACGCTGTTAACCACTTTAACCATACCTTTCTCACTATTCTTGATCATCATGCCCCCATGCATTCTATACGCATGAAATCTAGGACAGCACAATGGCTTACAAGTAACACTAAACAACTTATCCTTAGTAGAAACAAAGCCTGGACTAAATGACGAACCACTAAAGACTCTTTTGATCACCTTAGTTTCAAACAAAAAAGAAACATGACTAAACTAGCTATCATACAAGATAAAAAGAACTTTTACACCCAGTTACAGCATTCCTCCCAACACCAACCACAAATATTCTGGAAATCTATTAACACACTACTATCCCCCGGCAAAGTTGAAACTCCCAATCCTCTAGGCTCTTACCCTGACTCTCCCTTACATACTGCAAATGCATTCAATAACTTCTTTACTTCTACAATACTTAAACTAGCCAACCAACAAAGCCCTGACCCTGCTCTACTAGGTAACCCAAAATGCACCCCACCACCATTTCATCTTAAACCCATACCCACCTCCTATATTCTTTACCTACTTCAAAAACTTAAACGTTCAACCCCCTCAGCCGACAAAATACCAGCTGAATATCTCCAGCTAGGAGCCAAAGCTATTGCCTACCAGATCTCTATACTAATTAACAGAACTATAAAAGAAAGTACCATGCCTTCACTCTGGAAAATCTCCCACATCATCCCTCTCTTGAAAGGGGGTGATTCTTTAGAATACTTTAACTACCGCCCTATAGCGCTGCTATCTCCTATAGCAAAAATAATGGAAAAATGCATCCACAAACAGTTACTTAATCACCTCCTATACAATAATCTCCTCGCAAACTGCCAACACGGATTTCGTCCCTACCATAGCACCACCACAGCCTTATTATCCTTTATTGACTCCATCAATAAAAACCGAAATAATAACCTTCTTTCATCAGCATTCTTTGTAGACCTATCAAAAGCTTTTGACATGGTGAATCACCAACTACTCTTACATCGCTTAAAATCTCTTTCTCTTGATAGCATTGCCTTAAACTGGTTTACTTCCTACCTTCAAAATAGGAAACAAGCAGTGTTATGGAACAACAATCTTTCCGAACTTCTGCCCACCTCTCTAGGAGTCCCTCAGGGCTCCATCCTAGGTCCTCTTTTATTTTCCATCTTTATTAACGACCTACATCTTGTCACCCCTCTAACTACTTATATTCAATATGCTGATGATATCACCATAATTTGTTCTGCCTCCAACCTAACTGACCTACACTACCTTACCCAAAAAACTTTTACTACCATAGAGCAATGGTTCTCTAATCACTGTCTTCTTCTAAACCCTAAGAAAACTAAACTCCTCTTCTTACCTACACACCAATCCCCCTTTTATTAACTTCTCTCTTACTTCTAACAATGGTACCCTTATCTCTCCTGATCAACCAAACTCTTAGGCATAACTATTGACAACCTACTTAAATTTGACTTTCATATTAACACAATCATAAAAGCAACTAATAGAAAATTAGGTTCTCTTTACAGAATCAAAACTTTCTTAACTTTGAAGCTAGAACTACCATAGCTAGAACACATCTTATCTCCACACTACTATATGCCTCCCCTATATATACTAACCTTTGTAAATATAACATCAGTAAGCTTACATCAACCTACAATAACATTGCCAGATTTGCCACTGCCTCCCCATATAAAACACATCACTGCAGAAACCTCCGCTACCTAGGATGGCTAGAGCTACCCCACCTAATTCAATACTATCAGCTCCCTATAGCCCAGAAAGCCCTTCACCACCCTGAAAATACACCTATGCTCTCCACCCTTATAAAGCCCTACAACAACCTAAAAAACCTTCGCTCGTCTAGTAAAATACTGATTCAAACTTCTCTATCAAAGAACAATGCAGGTGACTCTATATTTTCCAACTCAGTTGGTAAAATATGGAATCAACTTCCTCCCGACTTAATAACCCTAACCTCCATCACACTGTTTAAAACTAAAGTAAAACACTATCTAACCAACCACTGGCTATGCTCCTGCAACAACCCAAGCTGATCTTTACAACTCCTAACATCTCCTACATCCTTTATACTTTCTCCCAGCACAAATTTTTCAATGTTCTCATTTCTACTAGAAATGCTCTCTCTGATCTAGTAACTATAGCCTTCCCTACACTCTTCTGCTAACTTTTAAACATCTTATTGTATGCTGTTTCATTCTACCCATTCCAGTACTCAAGTAAAAGCTTTATCTCCTATTACCTCTCTGTACTTCCTCATATTGTGGTTTAAATGCCTTAAGTATTTTTGTGCTTGAAATGCCTTATGTATTGTGTATATACTTTTCATGCTTTAAATGCCTTATGTATTGTATATATTCTTTTTATTACTATGTATTAGATAGCGGAGCTTTTCTCCTCGGGCCTCCACTGAAAATGGACATGTATCCAGTTGGACTAGCCTGGTTAACAAATGTAAAATAAAAAAAATAAATAAAATAAATAAGGGGAATGTCTTACAGGAGCTCAGACATGTGTTTGTCTCTCCTTTGCCTAAATTTCAGAGAAACTACCTCAGTAAGCCAGCCTTTGTTTCAGGCAATCTTGTCCTCCTACTAAGGTCAAAAAGAGTGGCAAGAAGACTCCTCCTGCTAAGGCTACACAGACTTAAAGGAAATCTTCCTTTCCTGGTAAACCAGGTGCTGTATGACTCAGTCTCTTCCCAGCCACATTCCTGTTTCTTTTTGCTTTTCTCTTTCTCTTCCTTTTTGGCTTCAGATAAGTCAGGGTTCTTGGGTTCTGTCCATTATTGACCAGGGGTATTTCATGGTGTGTAAATCCTGTCCTCCTCTTATTAGCATTCATCAGCCTCCTCGGGAAAAACTTTCTTTTTTTTCCCAAAGGTTCTTTGAGATTTTTTGATGCAGGGTACCATTCAAGAGGTACCTGTGTCCCTGTAGTGGGGGAAGGGGTTTTACTCAAGAATTCTTCTAGTGCTCAGAAAAGAGGGTACTTTGAGACCAAATCTAGACCTCTCTCATCTAAATAATTTTCTGAAGGTGCCCACCTTGCAGATGCTGTTTCCTCACACTGTTTCCTCTGTTACTCCTTCAGGCCTATGTGGTGTGTCTGGATCTCAAGGATGCTTATCTCCATATTCCATTCCATTCTTTTTTCAGGAAGTTATTGTGTTTCTCTGTTTTCTGTCATTGTTAGTTCTCTGCTTTGCCCTCTGGCCTTTCTACTGCCCAAAAAGATATTCACCTAATACCTCGCTCCTGTGATTGCTTTTTGCATGCTTCAGAGGATCCTTCCTTGAATGATCTGCTGCTTCAGGCATCCTCTCGAGATATCCTTTTGCCATTTCATTTCTTCAGAGCATGGGGTTCACTAACTTTAAGAATTCTTCCCTGACTTCTCCTCAGGATCATGTCTTCCTGGGTTGCAGGAATCAGATGTCGCCTATGCTGGCATCTCTGCCTCCTTCAAAGGTCTCAACTGTCATTGCCTTTTTTACAGTGCCAGGAAGCCCACAACTAGGAAATCCTACTTATCCAGATGGAGGAGGGTTTCCTGTTTGGTGTCTTTCTCTTAACTTGGATCCACTTTATCTCCTTGTTCCTGTGGTTCTGTCTTATCTTTATGAACTGCTCAATGCTGGGTTGACTTATTCTGTTAAAGCCCACTTATCAGCTATTTTTGCTTGTCTGCCTTTACCACCTCCTTTAGCTTCTAGATTTGAGGCCAAAGAGTTTCTTAAAGGCATTCTTCATATTAGGCCTCACAGGAAGCCTGTTCCTCCTCCTTGGGATCTTAATTTTCTTTTGGAAACATTGACCCAGGCTCCTTTTGAGCCTGCAGCTTCAGCTTCCTTATAGCATTATTCCTAGAAGACTGTACTTTTGTTAGCCCTTACTTCTGCTAAATAGGTTTCTGAGCTTCAAGCCCTTATGACTTGTCCTCTGCTTTTGGTGTTTCATAAGGATAGGATGTCCCCTCGTACTAATCCTTTTTATGCCCCTCCCAAAAGAAAACACACACACACACACACACACACACACATATATATATATATATATATATATATATCTACATCTACATACCACACACACACACACACACATATATATATATATATATATATATATATATATATATACACACACACATATATTTTTTTATATATATGTATATATATATATATATATATGTATATATATTTGTTATATATATACACACATATATATCTATATATATCTATCTAATCTATATATATATATATATATATATATATATATATCTATAGATATATATATATCTATATATCTATATATATATATATATATATATATATATATACATATATATATATATATATAGATAGATATACATATACACCCCAGATTAAGATTGGCTGTTTCCACGAAAACTATTTATTTTTGAATTTTTAAAGCCATTTCTTTTTTTTTTCCTTTCATGACCTTTCTTCTGTTAGGCTCATTCTACTATGGATGAGGCTTCTTTTGGTGATTTATTTTCAAGTGTTTGAATACCAACTCCATTCTTCCGGCAGCTATCAGGACGTCTGTGCATACATTTATCAAGCTCTATAAGTTGGATTTGATATCCTGAGTTACAGCTGGCTTTGCTAAGGCCATTCTTCATGGGTTCCTGGAAAACTCTGCTAGTCCTTGTTTTTGAGCTTTTGTACTCTCCCTATTCTAAGGAATACTGCAACAGTGAGGTGGAAGGACATATTAAAGTTGTGTAAGAACTTACCATAACTGTAGATGTCCTCCTCTTCACTGTTGCAGTATTTACCCCTCTTCCTTCCCCCTGTTTTTTTCTGTTCTGGATGTACCTTACTTGTCTACTAATTGAACTGTCGTTCCTACTGGGACTGTCATTTCTGAGGATGGTATGTCCGGGCATCATCTTTATGCCCTACACTGTAGATGGGGAGCCATATGTGTGACGTATGATGTACCTGAAGTAACCTAACGGCTTTAGTATACCAGCTGGACACTTAGCAGGGATCACCGTTGTAAGGAATCCTTCAACAGTGAAGAGAAGAACATCTACAGTTATGGTAAGTTTTTACACAACTGCTCTTTCCAGGATTGTGCCCTGGTTTTTATTTCTCTTGTTTTCTACTATTATATGTCAAGACCTTTTAAGGCAGCAAACTCAATCTGAGGTATTGGGGAGGGACTAGGGCATTATTAGTTAGAGGGAATAGCTCAAGAGTTGGGTCTTAAGTCTGCAGAATGAAGTCCAGTATGATCCAAGGTCAGATCTGTAACCCCAAATGTTGAGGAAGAATGAAAATGGACAGCACAGATGCATAGTTATGGTGCGTACATCACTTTTATTTCTATGCTGTAATGTTTACTGTTTAAATAGGGATTTGTCATATTACTTTGTTAAACTTAAAGTAGCTAAATTGTTACCTGTTGTAAACTGGGCTGAGCCAGCCATTTGTCATATGTTGATTAATGCTCTATCTTGGTAAACAAATACACATATATTTTCATGAAAAACACAGAAAGTTTCCTAGATAAATGTTGTGCTATCAGGATTGTATTGCCTTAAACTCAGAAAAAAAGGTCATTGGAAGGGAATTACTCCATTTATTAGGACACAGGAGATGGCATTGTATCTTGAACAACAGTATTCCATTTGCAAAAGGGAGACACATGATGACTTTATTGTAGCCTGCTTACCTAAGGAACACCATCTTTATTGTAGACCTTCTATTAAACACCTTTTGATGGATGTTATTCACCTTAGCCCCACTAGGGAACAAATGGCTCCATGATGGGGATCTGAATTATGTATAAGAGAAACATCTCCCTTTGAGACAGCAGCTTTGTGCCCTTTAAAATTCCTTTCACATAAGATGAAAAATATCACTTGTGATACAGACAAAACTACATTTATATAAAATTAATCAAACCATATTAACAAGTTCGCATTTACAAACATACATTACTTATATTATTCTATACAATGTAATAAGCCAACATTACATTGTTTGATTCCTGCCTTTTTTCAACCTTATTCCTACTCCAAAACATTTTTCTGCATGTATTATTCCCCCATTTCCATTTTTTCTATGTAAATTCTCCTACCCTTTTCAAAAGATTCCAATTTTTGTTTAGTCTCTGTTACAGTATTCACTACTGCAAGTATGGCTTGTGTAGACTTAAGTTTTCTAGGAATTGATTTTTTGGCAGCCTCTAGAATTAAACTTAAGGACTTACTATGTCTAGGCATTTCAGATTTTGTATCCCAGATTAAATAATTTCTGTAGTTACACTCATTTCTTCAGTCATTATTCCTGTCGGAATACTCTGCCGAGAATTTATAAACTCTGCCAGCTCAGTACACATTGAGAACATATGATGGTTTTCATGTTTCACTCTTGCAGTCCTCACATTTGGGTTATCCGGCTCCCGGTAGCCCTCAGTCGGCCCGAATACCAGAGTCCTTGGTATATGACGTCGGCTGCCGTCTGCTATAAAACCGATGTCAGAACGCCAGGTATAAAGGGATGCAGCCGATGCCATTTCTTCAGTCTTTCTTGCTGCGGAGCCTGAAGCAGATGCAATTTGCACTAGTGTGGGTCGTCCGTTTACCTTCTTTTTGCTTTCCGACTACCAAGTTGAAGACTCCTTCAGATAAGTACCCTGTTGGGGATCCTCTTTTCTTGCTTTAACAAATGTCAGATAAAGTTAATAACTGTCTTGCCTGTCGAAAACGGATTCTGCATCATGATTTCCATTCATGTTGTATAACTTGCTTGGGCCTTCAGCACAACGTCCCTAACTCTGATCTCTGTGCCTCCTTTAACCCGCGTACCATATGCAGTAGAGCTAAGATTTTGTATAAGCATTTCGGAGTCTGGCCTAAGTTCATCGGTATGGCATCTTCTGGTCTCCCGACTTCGGATATACCTAGGAAATGCAAAGACAAGTACCGCGACATGCCTAGGGTTAAATCTGCTGACGACGCACCGGTTAAGTTAGTCATTAACACAGCAGTAGTCAGTGAGGCACTTTCGCAGCCCCTGCCGTCCGCAGATTTTCAGCCGCAGGCCACTGCCGAGACCTTTACGGAGTCCTCCATGCCGCAGGCTGCTATTTTGTTGTCAGACCCCTCCGCCTGTGGCTCCTCAGATGGGTCCGGAGCCGCTATGTAGGCACCAGCTTCTGACGCTTCTTTTCGACATGAGACCAGAACCAGACCAACTACTTTAGTTCAGACTTTTGCAGTTGCTATGCTTCCTGGGTCCCTCCTGATTGCTAGTAAACCTTGCAGCCGCAAACATACTCACAAGCAGGTATTGGCCTACCCTCCTGTGCCTCAGTCCCAGTTGGTAAATCTGGCTGGTTATCTTCTTTCCTGGATTAGGGGCTCTCAACCCCCCATTCCAAGAGGGCTAGGGATTTATCTCCTGATGTTTTGTCTGTCTTAAATTCTGAGGTTTTCCAGTGTGTCTGCTGGTGAAGAAGGAAATTCTCCACTTTTTTCTGGCTTTGAGGATTCTGATGCTGAGGACTCTATCCCTTCTGCCTCCCTTCCAGAAGATTTTTCCTTTGGGATACTTTGAATACTCTTAGGGAGCACTTTAAATGGGAATGTCAGGTTTTTCCTCAGTCTTAGAAAAGAATCAGGGATTTTTTTTTCCTCCGTCTAAGAAAAAGAATCGGGGATTTTTTGCATTTGCCACAGCATAAGCCTCTGGCTATACCTCCAGTTTTGGAAGTTGTGGATGATGTCTTTATGGAAAAAAATTTAACTCCTCTAATTCTGTTCCTCCTGCCCCCAGAAAACCTGATGGGTATTATAGGGTTCCTGATTCTCATCAGTTCCTTTATAAAAAACCCTACTGCTGATCCTGAGATTATTTCTCAAGGCCCCAAGGGTGTTAAGGCTACTATTACTAAAAACCCTGTGCCTTCTGATAAGGAGTCTAGGGCCTTGTACAGGTGGGGTAAAAAAGTCTATACCTCTGCAACTCTTGCCATTAGATCCATGAATTGTCTTTTTCACATGCTTGGGTATCAGCAACATACTTTGGAGGCTATTAAGGCTAAACTTGGGGATATTTCTTCCATGTCAGAGAACAAAGATTTACAAGACTTACTGAATTCTGCCACTTTGATTAATAAGCATTCACTTCATTGTGGTTTTGACACTTTGGAGGCTTCCTGCAGAGCAGCAGCCACTGGTTCTGTTATTGGAAGGCATGCTTGGCTCAGGGAGCAGCCTCTTTCTGAACCTGTTAAATCTAAATTGCTGGATGTTCCTTTGCACAAAGACAGTCTTTTTGGTAATAAAGCTGAGGAGGTACTGAAGAAGTTGGAGGATAAGGCGAAATCTATGCAAGCTGTACAAGATTTCCTTCAGGTTCAGCCTCCTCTGTTTAATAGGCATTATCCTTCCAAGAATAGGTCTTTCCCTAATCCTGGCAAGCAGGGTCGCACTAGGCCTAGGGGTTTCAGGTCTTCCAGAAGGCAGGCTTCTGCCCCTCAAAGGGCTAAACAATGGCTTTCTTCTTTTGCTAAATTGGGGAGTTCTAAGCCAGCTTCCCAAAGCAAGCATTCTCAATGACTCTGGCCTTCTTGTGCCTACCTTTGCGGGCCCTGGGTTTCCAGGGGGAAGGTTAGCTAGGTTTGCAGAGGTATGGTCTACCATCATAGATGACAAATGGGTGCTCAGTATAATAGAGCAAGGTTATAAGTTTTATTTTCACACCTTCTCTGTTCGGCAAGAGTACCCAGACATACCCAGAACTCTCAGGGCAGAGGTAGAAATTCATATTTCTTCTCTACTGACTTTGGGGGCTATAGAGCCAGTTCCTGCAAATCAGGTAGGCCTAGGTTTTTTATTCAAGACTTTTTCTGGTACCCAAGAAAGTGGGCACCTGGCACCCTATTCTTGATCTGTCTATTCTAAACACTTTTCTGGTGATTCCCTTTTTCAAGATGCTCACCCTTCAACAGTTACTACCAATGCTGGGCAAGGATTCATGGCTGGTGACTTTGGATCTCAAGGAGGCTTATCTGCACATCCCAGTAAGGGAAAGTTGCAGGCAGTTCCTTCGCTTCAGGGCTGGGGAGCATCACTTTCAATTCTCTGCACTGCCCTTTGGCTTATCTACTGCTCACTGCTCCCAGAGTTTTTATGAAATGCCTGTTTCCAACCATTGCTTTTAGCAGGCAGAGAAACATTTAAATTTATCCTTACCTGGGCGACTGTCTCATTCAAGCAAACTCCCCAGAACAACTAGAAAAGGATTTGGACTTTGTGAAGAACATTTTCACCTCTTTGGGTTACACTCCCAACGAAAAGAAGTCAAAATTGGTTCCTACAAGGAAGATTATTTTCCTGGGAGCGAGTCTGAATACAGCCACCCAGATGGTATTCCTCCCTCAACAGAAGCAAAAAGATCTTTCGGCTTACTTCATTAACTTGGCAAGCGTGACCCAGCTCTCTAAAAGGTAATTCCTGCAAGCGCTGGAGTTCATGGCTTCATGTATTTTGATGATTCCATATGCAAGGCTGCATATGAGAAAAACTTCAGTGGTACCTCAAGAATCTTAGGTGTCAACACACAAGGACTTAGATTTGATTCTTCCTCTAATTCTCTGTCTACAAATGGAGTTCCTCTGGTGGGCGATAACCTGTTCTCAGAACAAGGGTCTGCCTTTCCACCCACCACCTGCCAGCCAGACTCTCACCACAGATGCCTCAGATGTTGCATGGGGGAGGCTCATCTGGAAGGCAGGGGCATACAGGGGACTTGGATCACCCAGCAGATTCATCTGCACATAAACTTAAAAGAACTGATGGCAGTGCAGCAGGCCTTCAAGGACCTACTCTACCTTGGGACTCTGCTGAACAGGACAGACAATACCACAGTCATGTGGTACATCAACAAGCAGGGGGGGACTCGCTCTTACCCATTGTGCAGACAAAGCATGCGACAATGATCCATAGCAGCATCCATAGGCATACATCTAATAGCCCACTATCTTCCATGGAGGCTAAACTCCTTGTCGGATCATTTGAGCAGACATGTTGTGGATCTTCACGAGTGGCAACTGAACAAGGTAATTTTCCATCGCATCACTCAGCATTCGGGCACCCCACAAGTGGATCTTTTCTCCTCTCCCACCAATCATCTCCTTCCAACCTTCTGCATCAGGGAGTTTCACAACGAAGCTTTGAGAGTTGATGCGTTGTCCTTCCCATGGACACATCTCTCAGTTTATGCATTCCCTCCTCTGCCTCTTCTTCCCAGAGTGCTGCTAAAGATAAGGGACGAAAAAACAAAGGCTATTCTGATAGCACCAGATTGGCCCAGGCAGCATTGGTATCCCCTTCTTCGCAGCCTTTCCCAGGCTCAACCTTGGTTGGTTCAGGAAGACGGAAAGTTCCTTCATCCACATCTTCAAACTCTGTATTTAACTGCCTGGCTAATACTTTAAATCTTTCCCAACAGGTGGTTGAAGTTCTTCATGAGGCCAGGAGGCCTAGCACCAGAAAATCCTATGCAGATAACTGGAAGAGATTTTGCTCTTGGATGCAGGCTAAAGGAGAAAACTCTTCTCATCCTTCTCTTTCCCTCATTCTTGATTACCTAGCAGGATTGCTTTATGGTGGACTTTCCTTTTCTTCAATCAAAATTCACACTTCAGCAATTTCTGCTCATTGTTCTTTTGAGCAACCCATTTTTTCTCACCCCTTGATGAAGCAGTTCCTGAGGGGAGCTAGCAATCTTAGACTTCCTAGAAGAGCTCCTATTCCTGCTTGGGATCTTAATTTTGTCCTGGAAAAATTTACTCTGCCTCCCTTTGAACCAGCTGCCTCTGCAGATTTGAAGTTTCTCTTCTGGAAGACTGCCTTTCTTTTGGCTATTACTTCAGCCGCAATGGTATCGGAGCTGCAAGCCTTAATGGCAGTAGAACCTTTCATTATTTTTCATTCAGATCGGGTTTCTCAGAAAACTAATAACTCCTTTATGCCCAAGGTAGTTTCCAGTTTAACCCCTTAACCAGACTATTCACCTGCCTACATTTTTCAGCAATCCCCAAAATAAAGGGGAAATGATTCTGCACTCTCTTGATGTGCATAGACAGCTGAGATTTTACTTAGGACTAAATCCTTTCGAAAATCTGAGCAGTTGTTGGTTAGTTTTGCTCCTGGGGTTCAGGGTAAAGCTATTTCAAATCAAATCAATCTCCAAATGGATTGCTCATTGTATTCACTTGTTACCTGTAGCATGGGAAGGTTCTCCCTCAGGGTATTAGGACCCATGCTACTAGAGCAGCCACTACCTCTGCAGCTTTTCTGAGTGGTGTGCCTACTAAGGACATTCTAGATGCAGCTACTTGGTCTTCTGTCCATACTTTCACAAAGCATTACAATCTACCTTTGTTTTCTAAATCCAGGGTTGGTTTTGCCTCTGCAGTTTTGTAGGGCCTTCTTGCCAACCCTTAATCTGTGATCCTTCCTCCCCCTCTGTCTTTTTCCTGGGCTTTGGGATTCAACCCATATGTGAGGACTGCAACAGTGAAACACGAAGAACATAGTACAGTTGTGTACAGTTACCATAAGATGTAGATGTTCAAGTGTATTTACTGTTGCAGTCCTGTTTTCCCACACTCCATTCCCCTTTTTTGCCTAAGGTGCAGACTACATATTTTTATTTTTTTGTATGACATGTTTCCTTTCTGGATTAGCCTTCTTTTGGGGGCTCCTGACAGTTAAGGCAAGAAAAACTGAGGCAATGGCATCAGCTGCCTCCTTTTTTACCTAACGTTCTGACATCAGTTTTATAGCCGCAGGCATATACCAAGGACTCTGGTATTCGGGCTGGGAGGGCTACCCGGGAGTCTGATAACCCTTATGTGAGGACTGCAACAGGGAATACACTCTAACATCTACATTTATGGTAAGTGTAAACAACTGTACTGCCATTCGATTCTCGGCTGGAGTGCCTTTTGTGTGAAGTCTGCATGTCCTCCCTGCGGTTGGGTGGCGTTCGAAAGGCATGCGTGAATGGGCGTGCCTTCGTTGAAGGTTTGCCATCGGGCTGACACCTCAGCACCATAAAAATCAACTGCCAGTCATTAGCGGACCAGAGCTCTGCTGTGGTGACCCCTAACCGGGAAAAAACGAAAGAAAAACAACAACACAACTGTACTATCCCATGTACCCTTTTCTTCCCTATGACACCTCCAGCATTTGCCATCAACTGGAGGAAAAATTCTTCTGAGTCTGCTTGGGGTATAAACATTCCTGTGCAAACACTCGCAGGCAAAAATCCTAAATCAAATAGATATTACTGCTTATTTGCAAACCATGCATATGTGCGCCCGATGCTTCTTTGTGAATTGCTTATGTAATGTACTTGCCTATATTTTGTGAACTCCTCTGATTCTTGTAGTTGACATGCAGTATTTTATATGCAGTACTAATACTTTTTTTTTTTTTTTAAATTTAATTTAACAGCAGCTACTGTTCTAGGGTCATCTAAAATCACCACCAGTACAGGTCTTTCATTTAGGATCCCCCCAGTACCATTCTCTTTGTTTATACTCTATCAATCCCTGATAAGGGGAGGCAGTCTCTAGCATGCAGTCCAAATGTCATCTTAGCCTTTTCCCCTCTCTTAAGTATTTATTCCCAATACCTTGGTTCCTTTGCCAGCTTCCTCCAGCAAATTCCTGCCCCTTCTTGCCTGTTCTGTGTAGCCCTAATTGAAGGCAGCCCTATTGGAAGAATCTCCTTTCTCCTGTCTCAAATTGGCTTAGTTCTTGGTATACTTTCTGCTACTTTATGAATATAATGTTCAATATGACTTTTATTTTCCTTAAGAATCTGCATCCAAAATTCCACTCTTACCTTATTTATTGAATTACTTCCCATCATCATCCTTTTCCACTTTGAGTTGTAGCTTTGTGCTTATGTTATATGTAACAGCTTTAACTACATAGCTGAAAAATATGCCTTCAAATCAGATAATCCTCAATCTCCTTGTTCTACTGGAAGAATCAACGCATCACAGTTGATGCTTGCCCTCCTTTCCTCCCAGATAAAATCCTTTAACTTGATCATCTAGAACTTTTCTGGTTGATAAAAATGTCTGACCTGTGCATAAAATTACAAGAAATAATATTTTTACCGCTTGTGTCTTGCTTTCATTATCCATAGGCAAGAGCTTCAAGTTTCTCAGTTTTTGTATTATCTTTTGTTGCATCTTCCTACATATCTTCAGCTGCCATAACCAAGTCCTTTCTAATCCATACTCCTAAATACTTTCATGTCCCCAAAAATATGGGTATTGCTGAACCAGTTTGTGTGTGTATATAATTTACAGCTATAGCCTTTGTTTTATCTTCATTAATTTATATCCCAAAAGAAAACGGAACTCTCTCAGAATGTTTCACAACACTGAGACATACTTTTCTGGTTCCATCAGATACAGAATAATGCCAAATGGAAACAAAGCCAACGTTTCATGAGCACCATAACAATTATAACCTTGAATTTCTGAGTCCCTTATTTTCTTTGCCGGTGGTACAAACTATAACTCAAATCACAAATGGTAAAGAAGACACCCATACCTAGTTCCTCTTTTCAGAGAATTTAGCAGAGTGGAACCCTTCCACTTTGATTTTTGCCTCCGATCCCTCATATCCTCCTCCTTTGGCCTGCTAAGACCTACATGAAATCAAACCAACTGGATGTGTAAGTGAATTTAAGTAAATCTTTATCTGCACTTTTTTCAAATAATACAGCATTTAAATTGATTTGTGTTGCATTGAATACTATCTAGCTGGAAGTTGTGGCTCTGTTTTTTCAGTTAGTGCTTGTTAGAATTCTTGAATAGCCAGTGATAAGTGGGGGTAGTTTACTTCATTATTGTTCGGTTCTTGCCTTATATAAATGGTACATTTTGAATTTTTTTCTGCTTAAACTCTTGAGCTTTGGCCTGCTAAGACCTACATGAAATTAAATCAACTGGACGTATAAGTGAATTTAAGTAAATCTTTATCTGCAATTTTTTCAAATATACAGCATTTAAATTGATTTGTGTTGCATTGAATACTATCTAGCTGGAAGTTGTGGCTCTGTTTTTTCAGTGAGTTCCCCACCCACCCTGCCTGCTTTTGTTTTGGTGTTGATCTTGGTGGCTTTGAAACTGCCCGCCCCTCTTGTAAATTTGCATTTGGATACTCCTCCTGGGCCCATCTCATTTGCTCACTCAAAAAAAAAAAGTGCACTTTTTTCATCTGCTTTTACTGTATTTGTGTTTCTTCCTACTTTATTTTGCGTCATCCTACAAGTACTCAATTGTATTTATTACTGCTTGGTGTAGCTATCATTCTAAGCCTACTGAAATTGGTGTGCCTTGTTTGCTGTAGCATAGATTAGATCCAGGTCTGCTGAATCTAGCTTTGTTTGCATAACTTGAGCACTAATCCAGGCCTTCTTAAATGTATTCAGTTGTATTTATTACTGCTTGGTACTAGTAACCCGATTAAAGTGTAGCTATCATTCTAAGCCTTTCGGTTTAAGCACTTGGGCTTCAGACCAGTTGTTTTACATTAAGAAGGTTTGTGGTCTGCATTGTTGTGGCAGGACAGGCAGCTTACATCCTTCTAAGTTGGGAACTGCTGATTGAGGTCTCAGTGTCTGTTATTCTAAAAGTGTATTCGTTCTGGTTTAAGCACTTGGGCTTCAGGCCAGTTATTTTACATTAAGAAGGTTCGTGGTGTGCACTCTTGAGGGAGGAGAGGCTGGACTCTGCCCTTCTGAGCTGGGAATGTCTGGTTAAAGGCTTATAGTGCCTGCATATTTGAACTGTTTCTTACTGAAGTTGGTACGCCTTGTTTGCTGTAGCATAGACTAGATCCAGGCCTGCTGAGTCTAGCTTTGTATGTATAACTTGAACACTAATCCAGGCCTTCTTTTTTGGAGAAGGTTCCCCTGCACCCCAGTGGCAGGAGTGTGCAGTTAGAACTTGAATGATTGAAGACTACAGGAACAGGGCTCAGTTTTGAGATTTTTTACTGGTTAATTGGGTAAATTGTTTAAAAGCTTTTTCTGATTGTAGTCATATAAAGCTGTTTTAAGTGTATTTTGTTACTGTTTGTAATCATTTAAAGATGTTTTAAGTGTATTTTTACTGTTTTTGCCTTATCTTTTCAAAAAAAAATTCCCATTTCCCAACTTTCTAGGCTAGAATAGTCCAGTTTTCAGGCTAGTACTGAATTCAGGGCTGTTAAAATTTTCTGAGTTGCCCATACCTTACTTGGCTAGAGGGAGGTTTCTCTGTTCACCTGTGAGAGAGGGATCTTTGAGCAGCCGTCTGTCCCTGGAGGAGTGGTTTCAGCCCAGAAGTTAGTAGTTTGTGGGCCATTTTGGGCTAATTTCTATTTCTTTAATTTCCCTTCTGTAAAAAAACACGTTTTAATGGTTTTGCACATCCGGGTAGCACCAGTTAGCTAGGACTAAATTCATCCTGGCTCCACCAAGGTCTCCTCTTCAGTTTTTTCCTTGAAAGTAGTCTAACTGTCAACCTAACCACTTAAAAGCATCCTACAGTCCAGCACTTACTCAGACCTAATAGCAAGCACTAATACACCCCGACACTTGATTGCTCAGCAGAGGAAGGCTCATTATTCACCCCTCACCAACCAAGCGACTAAGCAGCTCACCCTACTATTCAGACATGACCAAAAGGGAATTTCAGGTATACTTTCAAGTCCAGCTGGTGAACCTGGGTATCTTGATGCAATGTTACAACTGCCTCGTGTACACAGACAACCCTCTCCTCCTACCACAAAACATTAACATATGCGAGAGATGCAATTATATAGCTAAATTGGAGGCTAAGCTCTCACCATCCAAGACTGGAACAAGCAGTCATGACTCAAAGGTTAACACTTGCACCACACATCCAGCCTCACATAGACATACTAAACCAGCACTGGCAAAAAATACACATAAATACACAAAATCATACTTGGAGTCTCTAAATAAAAACCTGCAAAAGCATCACAGACCTCCAAAGCAGACACCCCAAAAAATCTACATCTCCCGTCACAAACCAGACAACACATAAAACACAAAATCAGTGAGCCGCATAATCACAGCCCTTAAGGCAGAATAACATACCTAACACACTAGTAATAGGCAACTCTATAGTCGGGTACACTGATGTCCCAGTCACTAGGCTGGACAAGGAGAAGGTTGCTGTTAGCTGCCTGTCGGGAGCCAGAATCCGCCACATAAACAAGCACTCAGGTCACTCCAGAACAAGTACAAATATGACTCTGTCATTGTTCATGTTGGTGTGAATGACCTGAGATGTACCTCCCTGGACTACATGAAAAGAGACATGGAAGAGCTCTCTGATCATGTATCCCAGGCGGGTATGACCCTGACCCTGAGTAGCATCCTGCCCTCACCAAGAATGATACTGCAGTATAAGGAAAAAAATTATCAATTTCAACAATTGGCTAAGCTTCTGGTGTCATTCAAAGGGGATCCAGTGTCTGTCAGCCTGGGACGACATGCTCGACAGGCCTCGTTGCTTCGCAAGAGATGGCTTGCACCTGTCACCCCTAGGCTTTCGAATACTGGCCAAGGCTCTTACTGCCCCCATAGTGCCTTTTTTAGGCAAGGCTCAAAAGTCAAACCCACCTCCGTAAGCAGCACAAATAAAAAAATGAGGGTTATGCTACTCAACGCCAGGAATTTAAATCTCAAAATGCATGCACTCCAAGCACTCCTCAGTATGGAGAACGTCGACATCTGTGCAGTAACTGAAACCTGGTTCAAGGCTCCACAGAGCACCCCAGGACTACCGGGGCTATAACTCATACCACACATTTTGGCCACAGAACATGGACCGAAACACAAAAGGAGGGAGTGTATTCATATTCATCAAGGGTACCTACACCTCCAGGTTAGTGGCGCAGCATGATACCTCCAAGATCATCCATGGGCAGCTAACATCAGGCAAATCTGCAATGCAAATTGTGGCCTGCTACAGATCACCCTCAATGACCCAGGACCACCACTCCGCCTTTCTGGAAAAAGTGAAGATCCTACCAAACACCCTGATATTAGGCAATTTCAATTACTCTACCGTTAACTGGGAAAACTACTCAAGTACAAACTCCCAGGTCCAGTGCTTCCTGGAATTTATCAACTCAAATGCCCTGGATCAGCTGGTAAACTCCCCCACCAGAGATGAAAACATATTAGACCTGGTCATCACCAACATGGGCGACAGGTGTTCCACACCAGAGGTCAACTCATCACTGGTTAGATCAAACCATAAACTAATCACTCTGGATGTCCACACCCCACCACCACCCCAACTAAGGAAACCACAGTAAAAAACTTTTCTAAAGCAAACTTCACCTTACTTAAGACAGGTGGTAAGTTTCACAGCCCCCACACTAAAGAATAATGCTGCCCAAGATGCACAAACCTTTACAAATGCACTCTATGATCACCTACAAGGATGCATTTATCATGCCATCCATAGCAAAACCAAGACTCGCTCCCCTAAGAGAAGGAAACCAGTCTGGTGGACCCTTGCCATAATAAGGCTATACAGTAGAAGGAGGAAACTAGTTCAGAAAAAAAGCAAATCCCAAGAGGGAAAGACATCCCTGATCAGTTTCAGTAAGAAACTAAGGTCCCTCATAAAATCATCCAAGGCTAACTTCGAAAGAAAAATAGCCAAGGATTCGAAAGATAACCACAAAGCCGCCTTTAGCTATGTCAAGAATCTAAGTGGCAACTCGCAGATATTCTCTGAGCTAGTGCAAAATAGCAAAAAAATATACTGAACCCACTGATATTCCCAACATCCTGGCAGATAGATTCAGTGCCAACTTCACCCCTCTCTCACCCCCAAAAGGGCCAACAACAATATCAGAAAAGTTTAGTGTCCCGGAAATCACAGACGCACAGGTGAAAACAGCCCTTTCAAAAGCCAAAAGTACACCGTCAGTGGGGCCAGATGGTGTCCCAGGCTGCGTCTTGCACGAACTGCAGAATAAACTAAACCCCCCCCCCCCCACCTAAACACACTGTTCAACCTCAGCCTTTCCACAGGCTAAGTTCCCATAGAATGGCACACAGCAACGGTTATTCCATTCCACAAAGGAGGGGCAACAACTGACCCTGGTAACTATCACCCCATAAGCTTGACTAGCCTGGTCTGCAAGGCTATGGAGCGCATCATCATGGAACTCATTACCAAAGACATTGGGAACCTCCAAACACTTGACCCAACCCAGTTCTGCTTTGTTATGGGCAGATCATGCCTACTAAACCTGGTTGACTTCTTTGAGACAGTCACCAAGGCCATAGATGAGGAGAAGGTAGTTCACACAGCCTACCTTGACCTCTCCATGGCTTTTGACATTATTCCCCACTTGGAAATTATAGAAAAACTCACCAGCCTGAACATAAACCCCTACGTCACGAGATGGGTTGCCAGCTGGCTTACAGACAGAACTCACATGGTAAGAATAGCTGGCTCCATGTCTGACTCTAAACCAGTCACAAGTGATGTCCCACAAGGCTCAGTCCTGGGACCCCTACTGTTCGGCATATACTTCTCAGAAGTACAGGAAAACACAGGAGAACTATGGCTAACCAAGTTCACCGATGACTGCAAACTGGGAGTCATAATTGACTCACTGGCTGAGACAGACATTCTCCAAAAGGGGCCTTACTGAGACTGACACCTGGTGTCAAAGTCATGGTCTCAAGCTAAATGCCAAAAAATGCATAGTCATCCCGTTTGGGAAAAACAAAACACCCATGAATTGCCACATAGGTGGCAGCCCCCTTAATACAGAAGAGGTAATAAGAGATCTGGGGACCCAGATAGATAGTAATCTCTCCTTTGACAATCATATTGCCAAAGTAGTTAGGAATTCCTTCTGTGTAGCCCATCTAATTACTAAAGGGTTCACATGTAGAAATAGAGGTTATAGTGCCCCTCTGCTCGTCACTTATCAGACCTATCATAGAGTACAATGCCCCGTTTGGGATGTACCTCAGAAGACTCTTCCAACAGCTGGAAAGACCACAAAAGTACCTCACCAAGAGGATTACTGGTCTCAAACATATGTCCTATGCAGCCCGACTGGAAAAATTCCAGCTGTACTCAGTGGTATATCATTTACTCAGAGGTGATCTCTGCCTGACTTAAAAAGTCATGTCAAACTCATTATTGATGGACATGCTCCACCTAAAGAAATTCAAGTCACTGCGAGCCACTTTGTCTAGTGAGCAAAATTTCGCCACAACAATAAATAGTACATACTGGAGAGATAGATTCCTGCCACAGAGACTCCACATGCTTTGGAACAAAATTCCTAACTACATTAGGCAGAGCCCCTCACTAACACTCTTCAAGAGAAACCTTGACGAGTGGATGGGTAACAGAAAATACACCCCTGGGATCACTTCATTGGCTCTTCTTGATAGAGGCTGAGTTAATTAATCAATGAGGTAATGAAAGCTGACACACTGGCTATGTTTATAAATGCCTTCGGGCAGATAGCCTAGTACCTGCCTATGAACCTATTAATATTATTGTATCATGAAATGCAAATGTTTCCATTGCCTTACTATTAAAATCCCATCTTACTCTGTCAAATGTTTTACTCTGTCAAATGTTTTCTTTGCATCAAGATCCAACAACAACAGTAATACTTTCTTGCTTTCTGCTTCCCCTCTGGATCATCATTCTCTTACTGCTGTTAGACATTTGTCTTCACTCCACAAAACCACATTGATCCATATCTCGGATTTGGCAGCACCTTTGCCATTGTTTTAGTCATTATAGATATAAACACTTGACAGTCATGGTTTAAAATTTAAATGGGCCTATATGAAACTGGATCTGACAGGTCTTTAGGTATTACAGCCACCATAGCTTTTTTCCATTGTGTTTGGTGCTTCTATTCCTTTTAAAATACTAACCTTCCAGATATTTTATCACTTTCTTCCCCCTAACTTTGAAACTCCACCCAAATACCATCTATTCCTGGACTTTAGTGAAGATTAATCATATATCACTGTTTTTCTCATCTTCTTATATCTTAAATGTTAATTGTGGAGCCTAATCTACCCCTGACCTTCACATATTTAAGTCTTTCGTATTTCCATAAATACTTCCATTTGTGCTTTTCTTGATTTCAAGTTCTCTGCTTTTTACAGATTTTCATAACATTTCTGAAATGCACAATACCTCTATAGGATCTATGATTATTTTTATGTTATCCCCCCCACCACACAAGTTTGGCAATAACCCTTTCTACTTTCTGTTGCCTAAGCTGTTGTGACAGAAATTTGTTTGCCCATGAATTAGTCAAAAAACAGTTGCTTAACAGCAATCTTTCTAAACCCGTACGTATTATCCAGGTATTCTCATTTTCTTTTAGCAGTCTACAACTGTGCTTCTGTGAGATTCCCATTATTTTGTAACCTTTGTCAGCCACTCTATTTCATAGCCATATTTTTTTTATTTCTTACCCTATTTTTAAACTTCACTATTATGTTATCCCACTCATTAGTTATAACATTGAGTGCTTTCCATTTTCCCTAATAACTCCCCTACTCATTCCTTAAATTCTTCTCTTTTTAACAGGTAAATGGAGACGTTCCAGTATCTCATCTTTACTTCATTACCCTGCATTTTTATCTCGCTAATTATTGGAGCATGATCTGAAATAGTTATTAGATGTGTCAAAGTTCTCATGTTGATTCACGTTACTGGGAAATTAAATGAGTAATCTAGCACTGTTATGGTATCTTGGTTAATAATATGTAATTTCTTCCTGAGTTCCTACTGTTGAATGTACCAAATATTTTCATAAGTTTCTTCATAAATCTACCCTCTTATTTTCCCATCTACATCCTCTTGGTTGAAGACCAAATTCCATTCTCTACCTGTAAGTAGTATTCCCTGCTGAAAGTTGACTATTTCTCCCAATATTTTTCAAGCTCCATAATAGCAGTTTTAGGTGGAATATAAATACATGCCAGCATGTGTGCTCTCCAGGGGAAATGTTTTTACTCTGATGAAGCCCTAAGTATATGAAGGATGAAAGCTCTTAGTGTTATTTTACATTTGTCTTGTTTTTATTCCATTAAGCACTTTGTGGTAGCTGTGACGATTGGGGAGAGATGGGCGAAGGCTGTCAGCCTAGTCAAATAGAATTTGATATATAATTCTGGCATTTTTAAATGTAAAAATACAGGCATGTTTTCCTGAGTGTAAAAGAATATTGTGAAATGTGGAATTGCAAAAAATGTGACAACATTGCACTCTACTGGCCCAGTGAAGCATGTTGTGACCCTTTCATGTTAGAATTAAGCTCCAGTGCGTCTGGATGAAGGTTTCATGCCCATTGTTTTAAGGCTAAAGTTTATGACCAGAATTTACATGTGGATGGTGCTTTACTGCTCTGGTTTCTGTTGGAATATACATGTGAAATGTCTTCTATTGTAAGTTTCTCAACAGGTGTTAGATGGTTAAAAAATGCAGTTCGTCTGCGTGGGAAAACCTATGTGGCAGCATGATGTAATTTGGGAGGGACCCAGCAGACATGTTTGTTAGTAGTGTTTATTTACTATTTCTCACAAGAGACTAGAGAACGTTTTGATCTTGGATATCTAACTCAGTACTCTGCCTAAGCTCACATGTAAGTTTCTAGCACTGTGATTTTTTTAGGAATAGTTAGTAAAGATTATTTAGGTATTTTTCTTTGAAATTAGACCTCTCCTGCTGTATTATTTTAAGTTTCTGTATGAACTCTTAGATATCTCTGTGGTGTAGTAGTTTTGTCTTGTGTTTTAATTATTATTAAATATTTTTAAAACCTTTTACATGTGGCTAGTTTATGTAGAGATAAATTATGCTTTAGAGTACATTATATGTTTATAGAGTTTACTGTCTAAGCCCTTCCAATAAGCCTAGACTGAATAGTCATACTACCATTGGATTATAATATTGCACAGTAATAATTGGACACCCTTTTAGTAGCTGATATTATTAGCTGGGTAGTGGCAGTAATTACTACCGTATAGTCTGGCTAAAGGGGCACCGCTGGAGAATCTGTATCAGCCTTTCCCAGGGGTTTCTGTGAAGTTCTGTGAAGGAGGCTTAACCTCCAGATGTATTTTCAAGGGAAAAATCTTCCAGTTAATGATTGCATCCATGAGGGTGTGGGTCTGTTAAAAAGGAAGAGTACTTTCATCCCACCATCTAACATAGTTTTCTGTGTTTGAAAAGATTGTTGAATGTGAATTTAGAAGAATTTGTTCCCCAAA